>NW_005434661.1:816058-872586 GCF_000315625.1 Guillardia theta CCMP2712
AACACCAACTACCTCCTCCTCCTCCTCCTCCTCCTCCTCCTCCTCCTCCTCCTCCTCCTCCTCCTCCTCCTCCTCCTCCTCCTCCTCCTCCTCCACAACCACCATCTGCTCCATACTCGCAATCTCATCAGCACTCCTGACTATCGTCCTAGGTCAAGTTCTCGGAGGGACATGCGAGGGCCATCGATCTGCAGTACGTGACCCGTCGCCTGTTGTGCCATAGTTCTCACCTGCTAACAAGGTCTTTCTTGTCTTCCGCGCGACATTCTTCGCCGGCATGCTGATCTCCAATGGGCTGATGATGACCAACTACACCAAGGCCATGCACTTGACCTCCCCCTTCACCGCGACCGTGGCTACCACCTCCTTCAACTTCTGCATCACGGTTCGATCGCCTCCTCTCTGCACTGATCTTCACCCCTCTACTATCCGCTCCTGCTTTCTCCCCTCTCCCTCACTCGCCTGCCCGTACACCAAACCCCTCACACCCTTTCCTACCCTCAGTTCCTGCCTCTGCTCTCTCCTCTGCTTCCCTGTGTTCTTCCTCTCCTATCGTCTCACCCATCCTCCTCTCTCTCCTCTTCGCCCATCCCGCGTCATGCTGATCGCCAGCATATCGCAGGCACTTCTATCCATGTGGCTCTTCGGCGAGCAGCTGCCGCTGCTGTGGTGGATCGGATTCTCCCTGATCCTCCTCGGAGTCACACTGCTGGCGGTCGGGCAGCGGGGAAAGGAGCAGAAGATGGACTGAGAGGCACGCGAGGTCGACATGGCTGCCATGGCGGATGGAGTGGGGGTTCAATGGGAGTTAATATCAAGACTGCGGCTGCTGGAGACGAGCTGGTCTTGACTAGTCCAGGATCTGGAGCTCTTGTGGGATGTTTGTCTCCAGCACTGTGTCCAGCAGGTCGAGTTTCTGTTGGCTCAGGTTCAGCCAGCGCACGTTCGCGGCCCTCCGAGGTCACCTGGATGGTCTTCTTCATGTCCGTGATGATTTGGGAAGAACGCTGGCAGGAGGGTCAGAATCTCCCTCGTTGATTTCAAATGTTGAGGGACCTGCTTCGCCTCTTCGACGACTTTCAGGATCTCGTGCTCGTTCTCTTTGATGTCGTCCCGATTGATATCCTGGTGGTCATTGAAGTCACCGACGGAGGTCACTGGAGCGACGGCAGGACGTCCCACCTCCTCCGATGCCAGCAGAGGATCCGCACAGAACGCGTCGAGCTCGTCCAACCTCCTGGCCAGCTCCTACAGTTGACGTCACTGCTGAGCGACGGGGGAGGAAGAGCGGACGTGCTCGTCGGCGAAGTTCTTCAAGGACTTGAAGACCTGGGGTAGCAACATGCGCGTCAGTCGAGACGTGGGCAGGCAGGAGAGCTCACGAAGGTTGTAGGGAGGATGATCGGCTCCTCCTGCTCGTCGCTGCTGGTCGTGTGCAGGTAGGGGTGCTGGGCAAGTCAGTGGCGGCAAGTAGGATGCTTCGGGGTTACATAAAATCCGATCTCAGGCTTGGCCTTGATGTTGTCGGACTCTGACGGCATGTCCACCTGGCTGAAGTTGCCTGTCGCCATGTCCAACTGAGGTAGAGGCAGACAGTGAGAAAGAGAGGGAAGGACGGGGGGGGGGAGGGAAGGGAGGAGCACGAGCACGAGCACGAGCACGAGCATGAGCACGGGCACGGGCACGAGCACGAGCACGAGCACGAGCACGAGCACGAGGGAAGGGTTGCGCAGGGAGTTGAGAGCATCCTCGGGGTTGTGGTGACCTCTTGCATCAACGTCAGCATGTTGTCCGTGCTGATCATCTTGGAATATTTTGCGTACGCCCTCCTCGAGAATCTCGACATGATCCTCGCCTTGAACACCACTAGCAACGTCCACAAGTCATCCATGGGGCAGGAGCAGCAGGAGAACTTTCACCAATCTCGTGAAGGACTTGATCGAGGAAGAGGTGGTTGACAAGAACTGCAAGACCGTCCTCACTGAACGAAGGTCAGAGGATGAGCAGCAGCCTGTGGGAACGAAATCTTCTCACTTTGACATTCGCTCGAACTGCGCGACGACATTGGAATAAGCGTCCATGATGATACCAACCATGACTGCAGGAGAAATTGTGTGAGAAAGAAATACAGATGATAGTAAAGAAGTGAATGAGAGTGGAAAAGAATCAGCACAAGGAGGAGGGAGGAGGAGGAGGAGGAGGAGGAGGAGGAGACGCAGGGGCAGGGGCAGGGGCAGGGGCAGGGGCAGGGGCAGGGGCAGGGGCAGGGGCAGGAGGAGGTGCATGGGCTGTGTGAAACATCATTCCAAGTTCTGACCGTTAAGAGCCACAAAGACCATGACGATGAGAAAGATGTAGTAGAAGAGCAAAGCTTCTGCTGGGCCTGCCAGGAAAACAAGGCGGATCAGAACTCGAGGGGATGAGGTCAGGGAGTAACGGGAGGAGGAGAGGAGAGGAGCAGACGGTAGGACCAGGAAGCAGAAACAGGTAGGAGGGAATGGAACAAGGAACAAGAGGAGGGAGAGAGGAGGGAGAGATGGGAAGCAGAGAGAGAATGCAGTGAAGCGAAGGAGGAGTGAATGGAGGAAGTCGATCGAAAGGGATCGCGGATGGCAGGGTCACCATTTCCCGTCTCGTCCTTGGGAAGGCTGTCAAAGACCAGCTCCCTCCCACTCAGCCCGAGGAAGAGCTGGACCATGGACTCGAAGGCTGCCCCGATGGTGCTGAAGTTCGGGTTGCGATACCCCAGGATAGAAACAGCGATGATGGACCACAGGAGGAGCAGGCAGACGATGATGAGGAGGTACTGGAGGATTTCCTGCAGCTCTAGTCAACCCCCCCATGCCATCCTCCTCCTCTTTCTCAGAGAAGCATTACCTTGCGCATGAGGACGAGAGTTTGTGTGAGGACAGAGAGGTGGATGTTGATCCGGAAGTAGTTCAGCAGCTTGATGGTTGACAGCGCTGCGACGATACCGCAGAGGGTGAAGTAAGACTCGACGATCGTCGACGACATGGACAGCTCCAGCCTTTCAGTCCCAGAGAAGATTCCATCGGCCGTGACCCTCAAATTCGGTGCGAGAGGCGTGAAGATCATGTAGGCACGGATGGCGATGAGGATGGCGATGAGGATGAAGTAGATCCAGTCGTAGATCGTCCAGAAGTTCAACAGGATGGAAGTGTAGCTCTGGTTCATGGCTCTGAGGACGCTGTAGTCTCTAATCTCCTGCACCAGGTACCCCAGGAAGCAAGTAAGGAAAACCAGCTCGAGCCCCAGCCGCATGTAGTCAGTCCTGCAAGCGTACTTGTTGATCTCCATGGCCTCGATGAAGTAGGAGGTCGTGACCTGCCCCCCCAGCGAGATCTCCGCGTACAACTCTACTTGCATCAGCAGACCCAAGTTGGGATTGTGACCGACAAAGTCCGTCCTGAGCCACCTTGTCCCGTTGTTGACCCACAGGTTGTCCCTCAAACTCTGCATCTTCGTCCGGCTCTCCTCCAGCTGACCGAGGCCCCCGAAGTACTCATAGTAACCGTTCTCGAAGATTGACTTGGACTCGTATGTGTACACGATGCTTGAGTTCTGTGCGCCCCTGGTATCCGAGCTTCAGGTGACTCAACTGCCTACCACGGAGCTCAATGGTTACCTGAAAGGAGATTTGTCGACTGCCCCGCAACATCGCGCAGCCAGGTAAGTCTGACCATAGCAAGTGCTTTGGAAGGGCTTGAACTTCGGGGCCTGCAAATGGACAAGTCAAAAGAGCATCAGCAGAGGGAACTTGGAGGAGGAGACGTGCCTGAAACATGCATGTGTCTGGTGCTACCCTGCGTTGGGTGATACGGAAACCACCATTCAGCCTAATATGCGACATGACGACTTGCTGATCGATCTTGCTGGCTACTTTGTCGTTGTAGTATGTGCTAACGTAAAAGCTATCGAGCAAGACTGTTTGGTGCCAGTTCCACCAATCTTCAACCGAGGCCACGTCGTACCAAGTCTTGAACTGATAGGATGTATCTCGGTAAGGAGGCTCCACCAACACATTCATCACGGCAGATCTCATTCCGTTGGTAGCATATGCATTTCTCTGCATCAAGATGACTACAAACATGATCGTGAAGAATCCAGCGAACCTGCGATGAGACGATTACAACAAGAAAACAGAGACGACGAGAATCACTTGCAGAATTGACGAAACAATGTTGACTGAGAGATCAACTGTCTGCAAACAATTTTGACTTTCGTTATGTTCACATGGCTATATTCTGCAACGCCAAGAATGGCGTCGTAATCTGTCTTGGGGTCATACCCAGGTTTGGTCCTTCCAAATCGATACAGCGACTTTCTTAGAGTCGTATCCTTGCGCCTCTTCCTGAAGCTGGAGTGGGAGCCACGGCCATTGCTCAACAAGTCACTATTCGAACCTTCGTGTTCCGTGGGATGGCTGTCTCCGTTCGCTGGACTCCCCACCTCTCCGCCAGCCTCTCCTCCGTTCTCATCCCCTGTCTTCGATGTGCCATTGGAGTTGCGCAGCTTGGGAAGGAGCTTCTTGGGAGGAGTGATGCTGATCTCCTTCGCGGCATGACCTTCTCCTCCTTCTACCGCCACCACAACTCCATTCATTCTTCCTCCTACGTCTCCTACCCCTCCTCCTCCCCTCGGCTCTTCCATGACCCCTGATCGCCGATGAGCAAGTTTGACAAGTGCCATCTGACGATCAGGTCCGCCTCAGGATATGATAGTCATGGGCCCGGCCAGTCGTTGGGCCGATCCGGCGATGGGACCGTACTGAACGGTCGGACCGGCCGCGGGCCGGATGGCCCGCTCAGCTCGGCCACTGCCCGGCCAGGGCCGGCCAGGGCTGCCAGTCGGAGTCGGAGCACCACTGGATGAAGGATCTCCAGTTCGTAAGTTTCACTGAGTTCTGATCTTTTACTGACAGTGTAAGCCTCTGGCTTCAGATCAAAGAGAAGTTTCATAATGGCGGATCAGTCGGATGTATCAGGTTCATCTCTCTATCCCTCTATAGCAGTTCCCTCAGATCCTCATCCTACTTTCTGATTCATCCCTTCAACCCCATGCTCCGAGAAAGGGATGTTATTGAACACACAGTGAATACCCTGCCTGCTCCGCGTCTATCAGAACAGATGTTCCCCTTTCTCTCTGCACTCACATACCTCACGTGCTCGATCGTGTTCTCTGGCAGGTTGTCCACAGCAAAGAACTGCAGATCGTCACATTTGTCTGGCTCGTTGTTTACTATCGGTCCCTTCCAACTGTTGACCATGCAAAAGAAGTCCATGTATTCTCCTGCAGTGGGAATGAGAAGAAGCATCGTCCATGCTCAATGATGTTCATCCTCACTCTTCTTGTTCAGTCGGTGCATCGTTGACATCACGGAGATTTCTGCTGGATCTACCTCGATCCCTAGCTCTTCTTTCGCCTTTGCAAGGAATCAAACAGCAGAACGAAGTGCAAAAACAGCACAACATAGGAAAAGGAAAAAATCAATTTTCTGTTGTTCTTCGGTCTCATCCAAGACAGATCAAGCAATAGCTACCCTGCACTCTCATGTTTCTCGAATTCACATGAATTCAATAAAAATCCTGGCCCTTTGTCTCTCTCATTACAAAATCGTCATCACTCGTTACTCACTGGACATTTTGCCATCTTTTCAACTGATGCATTACCTCTCTCATCACGGTCTCGTGGATCCGTTCCGTCGGCCTTACATGGCCGGCAGGTAAACCATACCAACCATCCATAAATCCAGTGTTGAATCTCCTGCTCAGCAAGATCATGGACTTGCTGTCCTTCAGCGCTGTCTTGGGATCTACAATCTTTTCCTTCATCTTCATCATCATTCCTCCCGTCGCTGTCGCCATGTCTTGCCGAATGATCATGTTCGCAGCTGCGAACAAGTGAGCTATACGCCCCATTTCACCGACACAGGTTCACCCCCACCCCCTCAATTGGATGAATCAACATACCACCCCCTCTTTCCGAAACAGAAGAATCACCCTCTACCCCAAAATTTATTATACAGGTGGTGGTACCACCAACGTTTCCTCTATCATATACCCCACCTTGGGAGTTCACCCCTGCCCTTGTTCTGTCATGAGGGGTGGGTTGAACACGACCACCCGTACCACTTCACTGACAATGAAGGCCACTTCTTGTAGCTCTGGTTCACCCATCATCCCCGTGGCACTGCCGGCAAGGCTCACCGGGCCGGGCGGTAAATCCGATCACTGACTCACATGCTACCGTGACCCGGCGGGTATCAGTGACTACTTGCAGTAGCTAGGACTCCGGGGCTAAAATTCCGATGTACGTAACATATAAATAATGCCGTACTGTCACACAGTACCGAGAGTTGTCCGTCACTTAAAGGGTGATCTCCCTTTCAGTAAAAGTACGGGTTCTTTTGTAACACAAATTGCAAAAGATGTAGTAGATACGAATATTGTACCAGACGAATTTGTACCAGATGCTTGATTCTTGTGTACCAACAGACTAACAGTGGTCTTGGTCCCTCCAGCTGGACGAGATTCTATGGCAGGGGGTATGATGACAGCCGGCGAGCTCCTGCTCGTAGCAATGGCGTTCCTGCTGAGCAGCGCACCTTGTTGTGACGCGAGAGTAAGCAAGGAAGAGTTCGAACATGGTTTTCGGCATGGAGAAAGGCGTTCTGTGGTTGCCAAGAACCTTCCCGGAAGACCTCTCATGATTCACAACCCCGACACTTTGCTGCTTCATCATACAGAAGACAGAGCACATGCAAAGCTCAAGACTCGATTCCGACAAGACTCGACCATTGCTCAGCAACAGATTGTGTTTGAGAAATCAAGCAAGAGTCATTACCTCGTTCGAGTGAAATATCCTGCTCCTGCAGATATGCTCTCCCAGTTGAAGGCCACCAGCGGAGACGACTTTGTGCAATACATTCCATACGATACGTATGTGGTTGCCATGGAACTTTCTAGGAAACTTGACGTTGCAAACATGGAGTATGTGGAGTCGATTTATCACCTCCCGTCGAGCATGAAGATATCCAACGACCTGCAGGATTACATCTCGTTGGCGATGAGATCGCTCTCAGCCAAGCAGCCCGAGACAGTCATCAACAGCAACCCCCAGCACCCTGAGAAGCGAGGCACCCTAGACAACAGCCACAAGAAACACAAGAGAAACCAGGGAAACGCGAAGTCTCAGACCAAACAAGACAAATATGGACATGGCAAAGTGAAGGGAGCACCGGCTGGACCTGATGAGAGCGTATTTCTTGAGGCAGCCATCTCAGTTCATCCCAATCATCTGTCTCTAACTAATATGCTCCGATTGTTGGAAAACGCTTTCAGCACAAGTTATGGCAAGATCGCTCAAGTATGGGCGAAAACGAGCAGCAAGCTGACGATTGAAACCAACGCGCAAAATGTTGTGAAGGTTGTAGAGCACTTGGCCAATCAAGCATCGGTGAAATGGATGGAAAAGAGGAAAGGGTACCGCACTATGAACAAGTATTCTTCTTTGATCGTTCAAGGGACCTATAGGTGGCAACCAACCCAAACCAAACTGGAACAGCTCGGGTTGAACGGAACAGGGCAAACAGTGGGAATAGCAGACACAGGCATTGATTTTGACTCTTGCTTTTTCCATGACCCCAAAGTCGAGGTCTTGGTGTGTTTGGATTGTTATTTCTCTGACGTTTGTAGCAAAATATGCCCTGCTCAACCCCGTCACCGTAAGATTTTGTCCTACAACTCCTACGCCCCTCCTACACTCTTTCCTCAGTCTTATGACTCGTATCATGGTCACGGCACGCACGTGTCCGGTATCGTTGCTGGCGCCGCTGGTCCCATCAACACTCTTGCTACTCAGTATAATGGATCAGCTCCAGGTGCAAAGATCGTGTTCGAAGATGTCTCGAGTTCGGAGCCTTACCTCAACTACCTGCCATGGGATCTCGGCTCCAGTCTGTTTGCTCACGCATATAACAACGGAGCGAAGATTCATTCAAATTCGTGGGGTGGTAGTCCTTCTGAATACGATTTCCAGTGCATGGAAATCGATGCATTCATGTATAGCATTGACGATTTTCTGGTTGTCTTTGCTGCAGGGAATAGCGGTCCCAATCACTTCTCTATTGGCAGTCCAGGGAATGCCAAGAACATTCTATCGGTAGGATCAAGCTTGAACTCCCGTGAGTCGTACGTGGCGCATGGTTATGGTACCTACTTCAACCTCTCCATGCTGCTCTCTGATGGCTCAAAGGAGAGAATGGTTGACATCCTGCCTGCCTCCTTCGGAGCTCCGCTGACCCCCGACATGGAACCAATCAACGCTTCGATAGTGGGTCAAGAGTTTTACAGCTGGTGCGATCCGTCTGCTCCGTGGTGCATGAATATAGAGTCATTGCTGTGCCTGCAGCGTCCGAACTCGAACTCAACTTGCTCGAGTCAGAATTCACCTGAACCTAAGATTTCAATGAGGTGGTCGGACATCCAGACAGTTGCAAGCCTTGGAAACGTTCAATCCAGCATTCGATTCCAGGATTTCAAGTCATGTTTTGTTGAGCCTTGGGCTTCACAGTCAACATGTACGTTCTCAATGTACGTCAACAGAATATCTGGCGGCGATGTTGATCTCATGATTCAAGTGCCCTTGCAGTACTGGATGGGCAGCCATAGCGTTACTAATGTCAAGGGAATCACTGTTGCTGGTAACTATATTCCAATGGATTTCAGCATGTCAGACAGTCAGTCTTGTGGACAATCAATTAGTACAACCTACAGGATACCACCGCAAGTGTCAGGAACGATTCAGATCATCGTTTACTTTGACCAATCGATGATGTACGCATATGCTTGCATCACGTCGGGAGTCACCTTCACGATGATTTCTCATGACAATACCTTATGGGACATCTTGTATGACTCGTTTACCTCTCAGGAATACAAGTACAATTACAACCCACAGATGTACGTTGATTTGCAGACTGACTTTGATTTTTGTATTTTTGGAGAAAATGCCAAAAGTCGAACCTATTTAACGAGACATTCTCTGAGATTTGCTCATTCCGACAATTTGTTATACTCACAATTCATTTTCAACAATGACTATGAGTCATATCCAGTGTTCATGGCAGGAAAGAAAGTTCAAGACCATGGTATAAAGGGGTACACTATCTACATCAAGAGCCATAATGTGGAAAACTCACATGATGAAGAATCGCAAATTACTTTGTATGAGAATAATAGCATTACTTACACCGTTATTACCCCGGTACAAAATGATGATGACTCCTTTTCATTTTCCATTTCTAAAGGGTATTCTATCTTCTCAGGTTTTGTCAACATCAACAAGACGGTGACTTTAACAGGCTTCTCTAATCCATTGAGCGATTACTTTCGAGGCTTCTTCAAAGGCAGCATGGTTGCTTCTCCTTTCACAGGTTATTGCGATGAAGTGCTCATGGCCTGGAATGCTCAGAACATGGGAGCCCCTGCACTGATCTTGTACGAACCTTCGGTCCAATTTCCTCCCCCTCTTTTGAAAGGAACAGAAGGCCTGAACGACATCTTGAAACATCAGATCAAAATACCAGTCGCTGGCATCTCAGGTTTGGACGCACTAAGACTGCTTTCGAAGTGGATTCAAGGAGGATCCTGCGCTTCAGGTTTTCCTTATCTCTGCCTCCGTTCTATGCAGCTGGCCAAGTTACCACTGGTTAGCAACGTTCGCTCAGGACAAGAGTACAAGCACACCGACTTATCGATCTTCTCATCGCGAGGACCAACCTTTGATCTCAGAAACAAGCCAGACATCGTCGCTCCTGGTCAGAACATCTTCTCCGCTTCTTCCGATGGAATCCGCAACAGCTACCAGTGCGCTGACTCCGTCGGGCTCAACAAGAGCTGCATCCTCGAGATGAGCGGAACCTCCATGGCTACTCCAGCAATCGCCGGGGCAGCCGCCATAGTGAGGCAGTACTTCGAGGAGGGCTACCAGGTCACGGGCTCTCCCTCAGACGCGGATGGTGTCAACCCTTCCTCCGCGCTTGTCAAAGCTATGATCATTCAAAGCGGCAAGCCTCTGCGCCATGCTTACCAGTATGGGTCTAAGTTGGTGAGGAATGGTTTGTGGAGTTGGTTTCAAGTCTACGGAGGGTCTGAAGTTACATGGCAAGAGTCGACTGCAAGCCCTTCAGCGGAGCAGGGGTACGGGCTGCTTGACTTGTCGTCGGTCTTGTGGTTCGGAGCGGATTCAGACTTTGTGTTGAAGACTTACGATCGGGTGCAGCTGTCTCAAGGTCAGGTCGTAGAGAAATGCTTCTCCGTCTCCGGCGGCTCTCAGTTCCGAGTCACTCTAGTGTGGACGGACCCCCCCGGGTCCCCTATGCCTCCAAGGCGCTCATGAGCGATCTCGACCTCGTGCTCATCGATAGCAGTGGCAACACCTTGTACGGCAACAACCGCTCGGGCTCGGACATGGACCGAACCAACAATGTCGAGCAGATCACCCTGCACCAGGCCCCCGCGGGGACCTATAGCGTCGTCGTGTCTGCCTATGACTTGCCTTGGGGGTCGCAGAACTTCGCGCTGGTGGTGACGGGGGCCATCACTGCCGAGACAAGCTGCAGCTCGTTGCCTCCCTGCCCTAACAGCTGCTCAGGGCACGGCACCTGTAGAGCCTCTGTGTGCGATTGTGCTGCAGGATACTACTCAGTTGATTGTAGTCAGTCACCTCGATGTGGAGATGGTGTTTTGACAGCTCCAGAGCAGTGCGACGACGGCAACTCAGTCTCAGGCGACGGCTGCTCGTCGACCTGTCAGGTGGAGCAAGGCTGGGAGTGCGACCAAGAGTTGTGGCCAGAAGTCAAGTCCTCCTGCTTCAAGTGCGCGTGCGGATGCCATAAATACAAGGAGGAGTCTGGCATTGTCAACGAGTCGAGTTTTGTCAACTACGTGGAATGCGTGTATGACATCGAGCCGACTGGTTTGACTTCTATTCAATTTTCGTTTCCTGATATGTGGAACAATCCAAATCTCGACCTTGAGATCTACACCTGTGCCAACTCAGACTGTAGCCACTGGAGCTTCGATGGTTGGATATCAGGAACATACATGAGCCTGTGGTTGCCAGAATCATATTTGTACAAACGTGCTTTCAGAGTCATGTCGTCAAAGGTGAGGGTGGTTTCTTACAGCCCGTTCGTGCTCAAGTATGGACCCATCGTGTATGACGTGTGCGGCGATGGCATTCAAGAAGGGCTGGAGGCGTGCGATGACGGAAACCTCGTCGACGGCGACGGATGCTCATCGACTTGCAAGAAGGAATGCACGGCAGCACATTGCTGTCACATTGAATTGTCAACGCATGACGTCTTCACCAACATGTACAAGAACGAAGTTGTTCCTGGTGCCACTTGCGCCTCGTTCAGCATCTACGACAGCAACAACGGTATGGGCGAGATCGAGCTGGCAGTCATCCCTACCCTCCTGCTCCCAACCGTCTGCGAGCAACCAGGAGTCGACAACTCGTCGTCTACCAGCCTCAAATTCAACGGATCGCTTTCAACAAGTCAGTACAAGTTTGCAGCTGGAAACATCATGGGGGATTGGAGCTTGCTCTATCCTTCCTCTTTATCCAACGGCATGCAGAACATGGATGATGGTAACTGGCTGCTCCCGGACTTTGGCTTCGACTTTTGTGTGAATGGCAAGAACGTGAGGAATCGGACGTACATCAGTTCCAACTCCTACATCACCTTCTACAACGGCTTCTCCTTCTACTCTGGTCTGTCTGCTTCCTGGCCTCCCACACCCACCATGTTCATCGGGGGATCCGACACGTCGGCTCAGCTCGTGCTGACCAAGACAGTGTATGAGGCGGGCATGCGAGGCTTTCTCGTTCGGTTTGAAGGTACAGCCTCAAGCAGCGGTCAGCTCGGCTGGCCCAACATCATCTGGGAGGCGACATTCTTCGAGGACAACCGCATCAGAGTGTCTGTCGGGCTCATGGCGAACAGCTACGGTCTCTCTCTGCTGAGCGATGGCAACGGCAAGATCCTCCTGCCTCTTGCCTTCCAGCAGAACTCAGCTGAGCTCCTGCACCTCAAGAACCTGTGCTCGTACAAGCAGCAGGTCGCGTGCGACAGACTTGAGTTGAGCTCGCAGGAGGAGAATCAAGTCTTGTCCAACAAGTTTCAAGTCTTCCGCGGTCGCTCGCTCACCTTGAACTACTTCTCCACCGTCAACAATCGAACTGCATCGCCGTTTCCCTTCGAGCTGTCATGGGGAGGCAAGTCAAAGCCCATGTGCGGCAACGGGCTCCGAGACTGGATGTTCCGCAGGCTCACTATGGTGAGCTGCACTTCGACGACATCTTACTGGTACACGTCAACGATCAATGACGGGACGGGACGAGTCTCCTCATGGAGTTACCGGATGTCTTCTTGCAATGCTCTTCTCAGTCTTCTGATCAACTCAACGGGGCCCATGTACCTTCTCGTCGACATTGACTCGACCTCTCTCTACGGGAGTTCGATCATGAACGTCACTCTCAACGGCGTCAGCATCCCCTTCTCCTCTCCTGACCAGATGAGTCCCATGTGCGGGATGAAAGTTCCCATTGTCCTCACTCAAGTCCCCACCAACGTGCAGGGGTCGAAGCTCTCTCTGCAGATCAACGTCATGTATCCTAACTGCTGGTACTGCTCCAACACTCCCTCCTGCCTCTACATCAACGCAGAGGCTATCCTCGCCACTCCTGACGTCTTCGAGCAGTGCGACGATGGCAACCAAGTCGACGGTGACGGATGCAGCAGCACGTGCACCATAGAGCCCGGGGCCACGTGCGACAGCTCCTTCAGCATCGGGTCGCTGCAGAGAGGGCCGGACGTCTGCCTCGGCAAGTACGGCAAGCAGGTGCCGGGAGGATGCTCCAACTGGATGGCGATGCTCAACTCGTCGACGTATCCGTTCCTGTGGGGTGAAGACCCGAGCTACAGGAACTGCTCGCTCCCTTACACGTGGGAAGAGATTGCCATTCCAGCTCTCAAGACCTGCTCAGTTCAGTACAAGATGGGAGGCCTGGGGCTTCTCATGACGGATCAGTTTCAAGTTTGGATCTGCGTGAAGGATCACCCGTGTGCGTTGAGTGCGAGCAACCCTTACTTCTGCTTCGTCTACGATGAGGACAAGGAAAGGTTCATCCCTTGGGGAAGCAACTCCAAGCTTCAGCTCTTTCGACTTTCCTAGTGAGGATTGTTACTTCGGCGTGCTTGTTCGAACATTGTGATCATGATCGGATTGTTCTGTTGGTAATCTTATTTGCAATTATTCGCAATAAACGTTTATCATCATTTTCGTTTGAAAAGCATTTTGATCACGATCGCAGTGTAAAAGATGGGTTTTCACAACGATGCTCGTAGTCATCATGATCTGGTAGCAACTCTCTGTGCATGATCTTGTAGGCAACGTTCTTCATGCAGACCCTTCAGTTGGCACAAACAACTTGGCAGCCCCCAGAGTGCAGGGGAGGTCTGATTGCAGCAGCCGTAAAGCTGCAGATCACCGCAGGATCGTCGTTATTCCTTGAGCACGTGAGCAGAACAGCAGCGGCCTCCATCGGAGATCAGGTTCATGCATGGGTGAACTTTCAGATTGAGAGCAAAATGAGATTGTCAGTAGACCCAATGCGATCAAGGCATACAGAAAGGAAGGAGAAGAGAGAGGAATGCAACTTGACAACAACTAAATGACGTTTGCTGCGCTGCAAAGACCTGTGCAAAGACGCTCAGTTGTAGCAGCTTTCTAAGGGGTTTGTTGTATGAGCTCTTTACTGTATGAGCGTTTGATGTGGAACAAGCTTGCCTCAGACTCTGGATTCGTGAGAGGCAGTCCAACAATGTCCGTATAGACGAAATTGCTGCCCCCGTCGTCGTCCTCCACCGCGAGCATGGTGTGGGTGCTGGTGGGCGGCGGGAGGCGACTGGAGATCGGGGGGGAAGGAGGAGGAGCGGAGGAAGGGAGGAAAGGCGACGTGAGGATCGGGAAGTCAGAGGATAATGACGTGGTCATCAGCCATGAATCCGTGTCAAGGCGCCATGCAGTGATAGGATACAGTGACAGAAAGAAGGCGGTGTGGTTGGAAGACGACTCCTCCAACGGCACTTGGGTGAATGGCGAGAAAGTAGAGAGAGATCGAAGGATTGAGCTTGCAAACGGATCAAAAATTAGGTTCGGAGAGCATGATGAAGCCTACGTCTTGGAGCTTGTGGACAAGTCCGAGGGGACCAAAGAGTTGCTATCAAGACTGGAAGGGTATGGGGATGAAGACGCGGAGGAGGATGAGCCGGACAGCGATGAGGAGGGGAAGTCAAAGGTCAAAAAGCCTGCCGCCAGACGAGAATCCTCCTCTAGGTCTCGATCACCGATCAGAAGAAGGTCGCGTTCTTGGGAAAGGAGATCCCGCTCTCCAGCAAGTCGATCTCGGGACAGGAGGAGGTCTCGATCCCGGGACAGGAGGAGGTCTCGTTCTCGGGACAGGAGGATATCTCGATCTCGGGACAGGAGGAGGAGTCGATCTCGGGACAGGAGGAGGAGTCGATCTCGGGACAGGAGGAGGAGTCGATCTCGGGACAGGAGGAGGAGTCGATCTCGGGACGGGAAGAGGTCTCGATCTCGGGATAGGAGGAGTCGTTCAAGGGATCGAAGGTCCTGGTCACAAGAACGGAGAAGGTCCCGATCGCGAGGCTCAATGGATGGAGGAGAGGATGAGAGCAAGAGCAAAGAACCAGCGGGAAACTTGCGCACAAGTGCAAACACCGTGCAAACACATGCTGGGGGAGGTAACCCTTGCACGTGGAGCCATGGCGAATTTTCACACAGCAGCAGGTCAACCAAACGTCATGGTGGGAACCAGCCCAGCATTCAGCCTTGCCTCTGCCTCCCAAAAGCGAAAACTTCTGTCTGACATATCCGGCTCTCCGAGCTCTTTGCTAATGCTGCCTTAGATGGGCCTCTAAGCCTAAGGAGGAGACGGGCAACAACACTGCAAAATGGACAAGTCTTTCAAGCTCTCTGGGTGATTCACAAGCTCAGGTGTAATGATGGTAGACAGGCTGCAAGACGAAGCATCTGAACGTCCTGAGCAGGAAAAGTTTCTTAAGCTCATGGGAGGGAAGAAGCCAGGTAAGGGAGGAGACCGTTAAGTGAGATTTTCGATGGGCATGCCTGACTGCAATGGAGGCAACGAGGCCATGGCAGGTAAGGCGCCGGAAGCCCCTCCAGGAGATCGTGCTAGCTATCGGAACATGCAGCAAAACCTGGAGAAAGAGTTCGATGAAGCCCTCCGACGTGAGCTGATGCATTTCATTTGTTGCAGTTGGTTGAAAATTTGTCAATAGGAAGCCAAGGAATGGGGAAATTTGGACTAGGCTAGGGTAGAGCATACATATGTTTTTCAATTAACGTAGAGAAAGATTCAACGTTCATATAAGTACAATGGGCCCAGATACATCGTCATGGGAAAGAATGTTTATTACCAAAACAAAAATCTCAGCGCAACAGTTTATCCCTACAGCTTCATTTCCCATGCTTTTGCTTCATGCAGTTCATGAAATGTACTCTTGCTATATATAACCATTTCGCTACATCTGTTTCGAAATCATATTGAAACATCCGATCTGAAATCCAAAAAGGAATGTGCAACATCAACCACAGATTCAAAAGTCAACCAGAAAATTCCAGCATGGCTTCGAGTTCCGATGCCTGGGTGCGACAACTGAATCATGGATGGACTGCAATCAGATCTCCAAAGAATGTGGAGGCACAAATTATCCTTGAGGCCTTTCAGGCTGGATTGTTTCCTGATACTTCAAAATCGTCCAGTCGAACACATAATCGTACTGGAAGCCTTCTCGAATGAACAAATCACGGAATAACTTTCTCAAATATCTACAGCAACGTATGAGTATAAAGTAACGCCATCCAGTTATCCTAAGCTTACCCATAATCTGGCTTGTCATCGAATCTCAAGGCCCGAACATAGTTCAGGTAGGTGGCAAATTCCTGGGGGAAGCCTTTGCCTGGGATTATGTCAGGATTCGAACATGATAAAAATCACTAACTCACAGAGCTGCTCCACTTGAGTGCCCATCTTCTTCTCTGAGATCTTCTCATACTTTTGCTTCTTGTTTGCAGCGCGCAATCCTTGCCACGGAAGGCTTCCACGATTGAAATACATGAGGACGTATCCCAGCGACTCCAGATCATCGCGGCGGCTCTGTTCAATACCCAGATGAGTATTGATGCTCGCATATCGAGCAGTCCCAGTCAAATTCTTGTTCTCTCGATAGGGAATGTGCTGTGACAAAAAAATAAGCAACAGCTCCGAGAGAAGAGGAGAGTGAGTACCTGATGTGTCTTGGGGTCGCGATACTTCTTTGCAAGACCGAAATCGATAATGTTGACCTGGTTTGCCTTTTTTCCTAGGCCCATAAGGAAGTTGTCAGGTTTGATGTCACGATGTATAAAGCTCTTGGAGTGCACGAATTCTATACGACTAAACAAAGTATCAATGTGATATCCCAAAAACAAAAACAAAAACAAAAATACCTCAACATTTGCTCCGCCAACATCAGGACAGTTTTCAAACTAAACTTTCTCGAACAGAAATTGAATAGATCCTCTAAACTTGGCCCAAGGAGGTCTATGACCATGACGTTGTAGTCGCCCTCCACTCCATACCAACGAACGCTGGGAAGGCCTACTCCCCCTTGAAGAATCTTGAGTACCTTGGATCTGCACACCAAGAAAAATGAGACAAGTCGCAATGTAAGCGACAAGAATTACTCATAAAGGAGCTGTGGGTGCTTGCTTTTGACGCTTTCCAACTTGATGGCAACTTCTTCGCTCGTCGAAATGTTTGTTCCTGAACGAAACATAAGCGATTACACAAAAGCATATATTCAAATCACCGAGAAAAATATCTCCAAATGAGCCGCTTCCTATCTTTCGCCCAATTCTGTACTTATTTCCAACTCGAAGCTCCATGTTTCAATCCAGGAAATATGAACTATAGGCCTGGACCAATTTGTCTGTTTGTCACCAGTAGTGGCTAAGCCAGCCTGCGACCCTTGTCACGGGTCGCTCAAGTCCTGCGATCAGATTTCTGACTCAGGTTGTACAGGTCTGAATTTGATTGAGTTTCCAGCCTAAAAGAAACAATCAAAATCAGTATCGCTTCACAAGCTTTGAGAGATTCAAATTCGACGAAAACGTTCAACATACTGCAATACTTTCAACTTTGTATTTGAAAGCACACAACAGGTATCAAACATTTCTATCTACAATGAAACAAATTCTGTATACGACTAGCTTGCAAAGGTGCAACTGAAGAGCCGCGAAAACATTTCATGCAATCTCAATGCCATACAAATTCAATATTTGGCGATGTAATGATTAGATCATGCATCACCAGGATTGATTCTCATATCGAAAACTATTCTGAGTTGGTTATCTTCTCAAAAACGCTGAGAAACCTTCTCTTCACGATGCTGATATCAATGCAAGCCGAGAAACCGCTCAAACCACACACTCAGCCAACAGGCAAGCAGGCGAGACAAAAGAGATGAGAACACGAAGAACAAGTGAGAGAAACAATCTACTTGATGCAGACTATGAAGTTCAATCAAACTAGATCACTTTCAGCGATGACGAGGCTTGAGGAAGCCAAGTCAGACTCTCCTCTCTCTCTTCCCGCGCATGCGCAACCGCTGGAAGACGCGGTGGCGGATGTGCACCCACCCCCACCCATGAACCTGTCGATTGCTGAAGAAATAAGGGGTAGCTGCTACATAATTGGTTGTCACCACCGGTCCTGTATGATGAAAATTTAGTATCAAGCACCAGTACTCGCTGGAAGTGATCATCTATCTAGTGGGGTACCATCACAAGAGGGGTAGTCAGAAGGTCAGGTAGGACCGTCGGCGTCGTAGGAGGTCCTATACTCCCCACATAGCGCGATACAACCTGCTAATAAGGTCAGATATGACAAGGTCATAGGAAATGTTATTACAATTGTAGGAGCTCAATTCTAGATATGCATAAGACTTGGTACTAGGAAAGAGCCTACCAAGAAGTGAGTAGGTGGCAACAGAATGCGATATTAGGGATCCACACTGTAGAATCAGTTCAATGATTCAAATATTGCTTTGTAAATTCCATTTTTAAACAAAAAATTCAAAACCTTTAGGAATTTGGAATAAATCAATAAAACAATTACGGGGTATTCGACAGAAACGCGCAGATTGTTTCGTTTCACAGACCTAAAACCTGAAGTATTTTAAAGGATACTCTTCTATGCCTTCACGGGTCCAAACAGGGCAATGTCATGTAAAGGGGGTGGGTACTATTTGGTACCAATTAATAATTATTAATAATAGTTTTATTCTTACGGTACAAAAGTACTTTTGAATCCGACCACCCCACCACTTCCCACTCATTAACCCCCCTAGTTCACTCCAACCACCACCCCTACCCCTCTTTGTACGACTAACATTCACCGAAGCTGGTTCTGCCAGTTCTTCGTACAGACGACTAGCCGCTTCCACGAGGTTGCCGTCAAGGCTCCATCCCACGATTTGATATCCCTTCGAGATAACTTGTCCTATACGAAGATTGCAAGGAAGCCCCAACAGAGAACGGACTGTTTCAACATGGTGCATGAACGATGTGGGCTTCTGAGCTGGCATGGGCGTCCGCGGCGTGCTGGAAAGGCCAGATTGATTGGCGGGAAAATAGTACCAAGTATAGCAGTTTGTACGGGGGCGTACTACGGTACTTCAGCAATAATTGTTTGTAAAATGGAATGTAACTTAAATTAGTACCGAAATAGATATTTTTATAATGTTAACAATAATTTAATAGGCGTTACTATCCATATAATTTGTACTATCTGTCTAATTGTCCTACATCCATATATTTCTGCGCGTTTATGTCGAATTCCCCAAACAATTACCCTTGATTCGAAAATATCTTCTTGAGACAGCCAAGCGGTATGAATTAGCAGAAATCTGTACTATATTATCAGTATTGACAAAAATTATAGCCAAATTATGATAGAAATACTTATATAAAATTACTTAATCTGGTTTGAATCTGTACCAGCATTTCCTCTGTGTTCGGATGCTTAAGAATTTTAAAATAAAAAGAAATCTTTATGGAAAAGAAATTGTCTTCAGTAAAATCGACGGTGAGAATATTGGCTCAAATATGTGTTTACTACTGTGCAACATTTGAAAGAAATGCAGAGTTTATGAAGAGGAAACCTCTTGTGAATATAAAAGCTCTCAGACAGGATAAAAACCGAATCATAAAACTTTATAACTATTATTCAAATTGTCCCAGACGTCTACGTACCTGAAAAAAAAAAGTGTTGAGAACCTTTTTAAATATCACCGTACAAAATTTGACGATAGTTTTGTACTGAAGATTTTAGATATCTTTACAAAATCATCCAGAAAGTAGTACCAGAGAAACCCCCATTCCTAACAGGATGGCACGGAGCTGTTAATCGAAGTAAAGCCAAAGAAGTGAACGGTTTAATCCGTTACAGATCAACAAACTACGGCCGTTACCACAAAATAACTGCAGGGCCGCCAATGTCGTAGGTGGGGGGAAAGGAAAGAAGCGAAAAAGCGGTGGCAGTGGGAGGGAGAGGATGGTAACAGTCAGCATGGGTCGGAACGAAGCCCATTGTCACCAGGAGCCGATGAGCTCCTTTCTTGTTTGGTTGACCATTGTTTCTGGTATGGGAGGGTTCCTTTTCGGAATCGATACAAGCAACATATCCGGAGCGCTCAAGTTCATCGAGGAGGAGTTCCATGTAGACTCGGCCTTAACAACCGCCATCATTGTTTCGGGTACTATCGCAGGTTGTGTTCCTGCCACGGTGGCTGCAGGTTGGCTTGGTGGTACCTTCGGACGGAAGCCAACTTTAACGATGTCCAGCATTCTGTTCATAGTCGCAGCCGGCATCATGTCCCTTGCTGCAAACATACCAATGTTGGTTGGCGGTCGCATTGTTGCTGGCTTTGCAGTTGGTATAGCCTCTTGCACCGTGCCGGTTTATCTGGCGGAAACGGCTCCAACATCTCATCGAGGGGCCATAGTGACTTGCTATGTGGTGTTGATTACCTTCGGTCAAGCAGTGGCGTACATGATTGCGTATCTCTTCGCTATGATTCTTCCACAATCTTATGAATGGCGGGCTATGCTGGGTACTTCAGCCATCCCTGCTCTCTTCATGTTGCTCGGGTTGATCCGCATGCCTGAAACACCGCGGTACCTTGTCTTGCAGGGGAAGGACGAGGAGGCACGAAGAGCGCTCGTCACAATAAGAGGTCATGAGAATGTAGACGAAGAGCTGATTGAGATAAAAGAAGTGTGCTTGAACGAAGGTCAGGAAAGCGTGCGAAGTCTGTCTAGCAAGGGACTCAGACGGCACCTTCAGGTGGGAGTGGGATTGCAGGTAATGCAGCAGTGCCTGGGGATCAATGCCATCATGTACTATAGCGTCAAGATCATCCATGACTCCGGCTTCACGTCGGGTCATGACGACATCTTCTATTCGATTCCGATCGCGTCCACCAACTTTCTTTTCACTTTTGTTGGTCTCTTCCTAATTGACGTGACAGGGAGGTGAAGCAAGCTTTATGCACTCTTGCTCAGATGGTAATACCTTTTTTCCAGGAGAAAGCTCTTGCTAGGATCCTTGATTGGAGCTACAATATCTCTCTTTGGGCTTGCTGCCTATTTTTCTTCCATGTCCGCTTCTTCGCCGCGGATTACTCCTCCAGACCAGATTGTCAACCTCTGCCAGCAGTATCAGAATGTAAAAGCTGCAGCATTTTGCCACCTGAATGTGCTAACATGTTTCTTCATCAGTGTTACGATTGCACGCGGGACTCCCAGTGTGGTTTTTGCTATTCCGGAGAGCAAGCTGTTTGCTCCCCTGGGAATCTTGACGGGCCGCTCAATGCAACTTCATGTGATCGAGTCACTTGGTCGTACGACGCTTGCCCTTCCTCGAAAGCATGGGTTGCTATACTACTGGTCCTATTCATCGTCAGGCTTCCCTTGTTCCACGGCATGACTGTATTTCAGGTCATGCTCTACCTTGCTTTCTTCGCCTCAGGGATCGGGCCTGTACCCTGGACAGTCAATTCAGAGATCTACCCGCTTTCCGTCCGATCGCAAGCGAATTCTCTTGCGACTGTTGCAAACTGGACAACAGGTGATACGAGCTCCCGCCCTCACGCGGCTCAGAGGCTCATGGTTTTATCGCAGACCTCCTGGTGGGTTCCTTCGCCTTCCCCATACTCCTTGAGTACCTCAGCGCCTCCATCACTTTTGGGATATACGGATGCGCAGGTGAATCGAGACGAATGTGACAGACGAGATTTGATGGAAATCCAGGGATCATCGGGATTGCGTTCACTTACTTATCACTGCCCGAAACAGCTGGGAAATCGTTGGAAGAAATCCAGGTATCGAAAATTTCCAGGACAAAGAGCGTATGTAGGAGTGAATTTCAATCTGCAGGAATATTTCTCGTCTTCCGAGAGGTGGACCGACGTTCGTCGTAAATCGTCGCATGTCAGTGATTCTTCACTATGTTTTCATTTTCTCTGAATGCTACATTCCAGTCCCCGCTTTTGCACAATGACCAACTCAACTCCAAGACGGACACCCATGAGGAAGATGAAGATGAATGCGCTGAACTTTCAGTGGCAAAAGAAGAGCTGATTGTTGAAAATGAAAGATAGTTATCGTACAGCCTGCTACACCGTGCCGGTGACCGTACCGTACTGTAACGGCCGCGGTGACTTAGCCGGGCTCAGGGCCGTACGCCGCCCGCCGGCCGACTGTGCCGCAGCCGCCGGCCCGGCGGGCCACGATGCCACCGTGACGGTCCGTCCGGGCCCGGTACCGTCGGACTCTGCAACTTTGAAAGTATCGGAGTTTCAAGTTTCAACGTCAAAGTTTCTTAGGTCAAAGTTTCGCAAATTTCGTGTTAGCTCCGAGGCGGACTTCTTTGCAACCTGCGGCCGCGCATGCTCCCCTCCCCCCTCCCCTCCGTTGACTGATCGACGTCCTCCGCCCTGCCCGCGTGCCCCTGCAGCAGCTCGCTCCTCCTCTCCTCGTTCCAACGACCTGCTCCGTTGCTTCCCTTGCAACTCTCACCAACTTGATCGTTTCAGGCACCATCCTCCATCCATCTGTACTGAAACCGCACGTGCACTCTGCTTTCAAGGAAGGGAGAAAGGGTCGGTATAGCTCGTCGATTCTTCGACGTCACTAGTGTTGCTCCTCTTCGTCCTCCCTTAACCTTCTCATCCTTCCACTCCTCCACCCGAAGTTCCCCCTGCTCCTCGACTGCTCACTCTACGCCCCTTCCCCGCTCGAACAAACTGCAATGTCAAGCACGCAAAGCAACGGCACGTCCTCCAAGGACACGTGGTGTTTCGGGAAGCAGTCAGTGACAGATGCCATTGAGGCTGTGAGGAACGGACAGATGGTGATTGCCTTCCTCTCGTTCCTGTTACTCCATGCTCACCTTGTTTGTGCGCCTGGCAGGTCATTGTGGTCGATGACGAAGATCGCGAGAACGAGGGAGATTTGATCATGGCGGCAGAGAAAGCAACAAAAGTATGCAAGCTACATGTCAGTTTGCATGCAACACTGACGTTTTTCCGAACAGGAGACCATTGCCTTCATGATCAAGCACACTTCCGGGGTGATATGCTGCGCCATTGAGGGGTGAGGAGGCGGAGAGAGCAGGCAGGGGCTGACAAGCAGGACGACAGGGAACGAGCTGTAGATCTCCAGCTCCCTCAGATGGTTGAGAAGAACGAGGACGCCAAGTAGGAGCAGGAGACAGTTCATGCGACATGCGGCTGACGCGCGTGCGCAGGTGTACTGCCTTCACCGTCTCTGTCGACCTTCGGCATGGCATCACGACGGTAAGATGCGCCTCCTGCCACTTCCCCCTCCCTTCCACTTCTTCCCCCTTTCCTCCTCTTCATCCCTCTCCCCTCCCTTCTCCTCTTTTCACTTCCTGCTTGACTTCCCAATTCCTCTCTTCTTCCTTGTTCTCTCCCCTCCCTTCCGCTCCCCCACCCATATTGTCCATCGTTTGCAACCATCGTCTTACTAATCGACTTCCTTCAGGGCATCTCAGCTTCCGATCGTGCGGCCACTCTCCGAGGTTTGCCCTCTTAAAGTGCCACATCTCCTCTCCCTAATACCTGTCCCTCCTTCCTGAAGTCACCTCCTTCCCTTCCTCCCTGAAGTCTCCTCCTCCTATCTCTCTCTCTCCTCCACCTTCCCCTCCTCCTCCTTCTCCTCCTCCTCCTTCCCTGCTCCTCCTGACCCTTCTTGTCAGCTCTGGGGAGCAAGGAGAGCAAAGCAAGCGACTTCACCAGACCCGGTCACATCTTTCCGCTTCGGGGAGTTCCAGGAGGAGTCCTCTCGCGCGAGGTGTCTACTCCTCTTGTCTTTCATCCTTCCTTCACCTTTCTCCTTCCTGCTCCCCTCTCCTCGTCCCTCCTCTACTTTGCTTCCTCATCGTCATTCCATCACTTTCACCATCTCCTCTCCTCTCCCTCTCCTCTCCCTCTCCTCTGCTCTCCCTCTCCTCCTCACTGCAGATTTGGCAGGGACACACTGAGGCATCGATCGACCTTTCCGTCCTCGCCGGGTAAAATTCGCAGCTGTTCTCCACCAAAAGTACTGACTATCTTTCAGCTGCACTCCGGCCGGCGTCCTCTGCGAGATTGTCACTGAAGATTGCTCTGAGATGATGCGCGTACCGGAGCTGAAGGTCTTTGCGAAGAAGGTGAGGAAGAGCGGAGGAGGAAGGGAGGGAGGGCGGGAGTGAGAGCGGACGACGAGCAGCAGGGAAGAAGGGGAGGGACTGAATGGGAGGAAAAGGGGAGAATAGGAGAGAGTGGGGGAGAGGAAGGGAATGGAGGAGGAGGAGACTGCGACAGGAGGAGCTGACGACCGATCTCTCCAGCATTCCCTTGTTTTCACTTCAATCCAAGACCTCAAGATGTATCGCCGCAGTCTTGACGCAGCAAACTAATGATTGCGCTTCTTATATTCCTCATCGTTACCCTCCTCCTCCTCCTCCTCCTCCTCCTCCTTAACCCCCCTCCTTCCTCTTGCCTGTTGTCAGGAACCAGGTCCAGTAGCCTGTTGTTTCCGATGATTCCTCGCAATGAAGCTAAAGACTGTTCCCTCGTTTCGAAATTCATTCTTCCACCTCCTCGCACCCTGTTCTCTCCTCCTCCTCCTCCCTGTACTCTACCAAGTCCATTCCCATCACGCGCAGGGGGTCTCGATCCACCGAGAAGCGAACGTCTCTCTCCTCCTCCCAAGGCACTGCCCTCGACGCCACCCTGTACGCCCTCTCCTCCCCTCCCAGCAGCCGCAGGAGGTCTTCCGCAACCAGCCTCACCTGCCTGTCCTCCTCCTGCTTCCTGCATGCGAGGGCGACTGAGAGGACGAGCTGGTCCAGCTGTGACCTCTCGCCTCGCACGAAGAGCCTGCGGATGGAGAGCA
This sequence comes from Guillardia theta CCMP2712, assembly GCF_000315625.1. Classification (NCBI taxonomy): domain Eukaryota; class Cryptophyceae; order Pyrenomonadales; family Geminigeraceae; genus Guillardia; species Guillardia theta. The sequence continues at coordinate 840,694 of NW_005434661.1, forward strand.
GGGCGCTGAGCCGTACGGGAGACGCTTCCTCTTTGACGAGCTCCAGCAGCACCGTCAGGCTGCTGCTGTCGTTGACAGGCGCAAGAGCTCCCAGCGCGTGCGTCAACGTCTCCACGTCTGCTGCTCTACCTCTGCTCCTGCTCAGCTCCAGTTGGGCAAGCAGGCATGAGCTTGCCTGTCCCTCCTGCCTCCCTCCTCCTTGCCCGAAGAGCACGGACATGGCATCCTCCGATCCTCGGGCAAAGACGTCAGGGAGGACCGCGAGGACGGCATGTCGGACGAGCTGGTCCCCGTCAAGGAGGAGGAGGAGGAGCTTCTGCTTGATCGGGGCTAGAGCGCATCGCATGTTGATGGGCCTCTGCATGAGCGCAGAGCAAGCTTGAGCCCCCGACACCCGAGCATCGGCATGGTCGCAGCCGAGGAGGAGATCCACCGACAGGGCGGCAGCACGGAAGCCGCGGAAGCCGCAGAGGAGCGAGAGAGAGCGGAGGGAGTCGACGAGCCTCCTCCTCCTCTGCTGCGAGATGTCAGTACGGAGCTGCTTCACTATCCTCAAGGTGAAGACTGGGAAGGGGTCCCTCACGTCCTCCTCGCTCAGCTCCCCGAACATCTCCTGCATCGTTCTCGTCCTGTGGCTGCACGCGACGCCATGGCAGGACTCGCGCATTACCTTCTCCTCCCACCTCCGCTCTTGCGGATCGTTGTCAGGATCCCTCCGGTTGCGCAGCAGCAGCGAGTGGTCGAAGTCGACCTCCTCGCCATGGTTGGATGCGGACGAATACCGAAGAGCCGCCGCCTCCTCTGCCTCCTGCCCCCCTTGCTTCCCGCCCCCTCCCTGCTCCTCTCTTGCTCCCGGCCCCTTCTTCTTCCTCTGCATCGTTCGATGCAGGAGCTGGGCAGCGGCTTCCTTCACCGTCTCGTGCGAATCTTTGGAGAGGAGGAGGAGCAGGTCAGTAAGAGGAAAAGGACAGCTTGCCTTGTTGACGAGCAGCGAACACACGCTCACAAACTTGAGCCGGTCAAAGTCGTCGGAGCTGCGGGCGAGGCCGGATAGGATGTGAACGATCTCCTCCGTCCTCTCCTCCAGATCAAACTGGTCGACAGCTCTCACCAGTGCCTCCACGTCCCTTGTCCCCTTACAGCTCACCAGCCGACGTGTCACTTGCTCGAACAGCGCCGCCGACATGTTTCGGCGACGAACAGCCTCGATTGCAGCATCGTGGACGAGCTTGTGATCTGACAAGACACCATCCACAATGATGTCAAGGATGCGCTGCTGCCCTTCGTTGCTCAACCTCCCGAGACATCTCAATCCCGTCGCCTTGAGATCTTGGTCGGTTGAGGTGCAGAGGAGAACGACTCGGTCCATGACGTAAAGAGGACAGGAGTCCTGATCCACCAGCGCTGTGATCGCTTCTTCAGCGCTTCTTCTCACTGCTGCACTCACATGCTCCAGGTTGTCCATGACGTGCGGGATCAGCTGAAAGCGGCCTCAGAGGAGCAGGAGGCCACAGGCACATGCAGAGACAAGCAAGAAGTAGAGGAGACAGGCGAAGAAAAGTGAAGAGATCAAGACTACAGGGGAGGAGGGACGAGGACGAGAATGGAATTGAGATGGAGGTGGATGTAGGCACATTTACAAACGCTGAGTATCCACTTTGAAACAAACACATCAAATCTTTACCTTGTACGAATTTAAGCTTTTCGGTTTTGCAAGTTTCTTTACTGTCAGCAGCGCCCTTTCCCTGGTTCATCGTCATCGCCTCGTTCTCTCAACCTCTTCCATCACCACCATGACCTTATCCAAGACCAACATACCCCTCGCCAACACCTTCCTCTCTCTCTCTCTCCCTCCCTCCCTCCCTCCCTCCCTCCTCTCTTATTCTCTCTGACCTTATGGGGGCCAAGGCATCGTGCAGCAACGACACCATGGCAGAGACGCTGCCTTGGCTCTCAACGTCCGGATATCTCAGAAGCACATCCATCGCTCCTCCTTCACCTCTCCTGATCCCTTCCTCGATGAGGCGCAGCAGCCCTCCGTTCATCGGCTCCACCTCAAGCTCGCTCGCCTCTCGATCCAGCATGACGACAGACATGTCGGGGAGAGCAAGGTGAGGCGTTGAGCAGTCCAGCTGTTGATTCAGCTGAAAGATGCTGTCAAGAGACATTCTCATCTCCTTGGCTATCCAGAAACTCGTTTCTCCCCTCATTGTCACAAAGTATCCTCTGCTCGGCCACCTGGCCTTCCTGCTCCAAGGATCCGCTGTCGCCTCCCGCCATGGCACGGAGAAGGAGAGGAACTTCTCCTCCTTGCCCACAGCTACGATCTTGCCATCAGCCAAGCCCCTGTGACTGATCCGCAACCCCATCCTCCTCCCAGACATGTCAAGGTCTACAACATGGGCATACAGCAACGACGCTCGAGCTCCCTCTCCCCCTTCCTCCTCCTCCTCCTTGACCTCAATCATCTCCCCCATGCTCGGACAGTCAGGCAAGGATGCCATGGCAGGGCATCTGAGGGGCTCTTCCTTGCTCTTGGGTCTAACGCTGTACAGAGCTCGCTCGACCTGATCGCGAGAGGATCGGAGAGCTTCTCTGACCTCCGGGTAGCTCTCATGCTCCAGCAGATACTCCAGCCGCTCCAGCAGCTGGGACAGCTCTCCCTCTCTGCAGGCCTTCCAGACGCTCTCTGCCATCACCCTCCGAACTTGGAACGAACAATCCTGAAGCAGCGGCATGAGGTCCTCCACACAGCCTCTGCTTTCCGTCGTCTTCCCCAGAGCTCGAGCAGCTTCCAGCCGCACTCCTTCGTACGTGTCGTTTGACGCATCAAGGATGGCACGGAAAACCTGCTCGTCCTGCTGGGAGGCACGTCAGAGGCAAGTCTGAAACATGCCTCAACCATGCCTGTCCGTATGAGAGGAGGCAGCCAAGAGCCTCTGTGGCGGTCATGCGAACTGTGCGGTCCTTGTCGGTGAGGCTGAGGCCGATGAGGATATCAAGGAACCTCTTCTTCCTCTCCCCCTGCTCGTAAGGAGGACATCAGGTCAAGCAGGAGACGCGAGCGCACGAGAGGTAGGCGAGGTCTCACTGAAGAGGCTGTGACAGCAGAGGAGGGGCACAGCAGAGGAGATAGGACAGGGAGGAGAGCAATACCCTCAGGCTTCGTATCAGTGGGGGGAGGCTGCTGGAAGCCTTCCTCCTCTCCATCGCGTCAGCATCGTGCGCTCCTGCAACGGCGATGGAAAGCTGACTGTCTGCCATTCTGGTCACATTGCTGTCCCTCGTACCCCCTATGACCATATTGACTAGGCATCAAATCATTGGATGGCGGAAGATCAGATGGCGGCGACGCTGTTGCAAGGAGCCGCTGCTCTTGCAAGGAGATGAGGGTGGAGAGGAAGACTGGGACAATATAGAGGCTCTCTCGCAGAAGAAACAGCTCCCTGCGTCGGACCATTCATGAATTCACGGTAGCATTGGGGGGAGGAGGCGGGGGGGGTTGGGAATTCAAAACATTGAGATGCTTTGCTTGCTTTTACTGTGTTTTCATTTAGGCATGGAAGAAAAACCTTGACCAGAGCCAACATCAACTTACATTACGCGGCTGGCACACTCTAATGTTTCTCGTTGTCTCTGAGGATTTTGATCTTGCACGTTTTTTCTCGAACAGCTCAAGATCTTGAGCTGTTTCATCGGATTTGCTTTGAAGCACTGGTACTGTAACTAGCTCGTCGGGGAAAGAAACTTCTCGCGTGTATGGCAGTGCAATCCTCTCTCCATGCATGGCATGTGACTCGAGCTGTCTTTCATCCTGATTGGCCTCTTCAAGTCCACCATGATCGTCCACAGAGGTCAATACCATCGTGACGAAGAAGTCCTTGTCTTCTTTCTTCTCAAGTGCGCCTAAGCTATGACTGAGAAGGGCATCAACGTCGTCAAGATTCATGGCAGGTATGAGCGGAGGATTCATGGCAGGTATGAGCGGAGGATTCATGGCAGGTATGAGCGGAGAGTGGTCGGTTTATAAAGGAATTCCCCCGGATACCACCCTACCCCCTATTTGACCACAATCTCACCCCCCTAATACATCTCTCAGGGCCTCAGGTTGCGAGCGAGGCTTTATTCGCATCGCTTGTGCTCGCCTTGATCGTGCGGATGAAGTTTTACAAGCGTGCTGACTGAAGTTTACTAGTTGTGATCGTGCTGCAGTAGGTTTGATCGTGCTGCTGACGTTTTAGAGCAGTAATAGTGTGTGTTTTAAGCACAGAATATGAGGCAATGCAGCACTAGTGTGTGTTTTAATCGTGTTTTAAGCGCAGAATACGCGGCAATGCAGCACTAGTGTGTGTTTTAATCGTGTTCTAAGCGCAGAATACGAGGCAATGCAGCACTAGTGTGTGTTTTAATCGTGTTTTAAGCGCAGAATACGAGGCAATGCAGCACTAGTGTGTGTTTTAATCGTGTTTTAAGCGCAGAATACCAGGCAATGCAGCACTAGTGTGTGTTTTAATCGTGTTTTAAGCGCAGAATACGAGGCAATGCAGCACTAGTGTGTGTTTTAATCGTGTTTTAAGCGCAGAATACGCGGCAATGCAGCACTAGTGTGTGTTTTAATCGTGTTTTAAGCGCAGAATACGAGGCAATGCAGCACTAGTGTGTGTTTTAATCGTGTTTTAAGCGCAGAGCAGCACTAGTGTGTGTTTTAATCGTGTTCTAAGCGCAGAATCCGAGGCAATGCAGCACTAGTGTGTGTTTTAATCGTGTTCTAAGCGCAGAATACGAGGCAATGCAGCACTAGTGTGTGTTTTAATCGTGTTTTAAGCGCAGAATACGCGGCAATGCAGCACTAGTGTGTGTTTTAATCGTGTTTTAAGCGCAGAATACGCGGCAATGCAGCACTAGTGTGTGTTTTAATCGTGTTTTAAGCGCAGAATACGAGGCAATGCAGCACTAGTGTGTGTTTTAATCGTGTTTTAAGCGCAGAATACGCGGCAATGCAGCACTAGTGTGTGTTTTAATCGTGTTTTAAGCGCAGAATACGCGGCAATGCAGCACTAGTGTGTGTTTTAATCGTGTTTTAAGCGCAGAATACGAGGCAATGCAGCACTAGTGTGTGTTTTAATCGTGTTTTAAGCGCAGAATACGCGGCAATGCAGCACTAGTGTGTGTTTTAATCGTGTTTTAAGCGCAGAATCCGAGGCAATGCAGCACTAGTGTGTGTTTTAATCGTGTTTTAAAAGGGCAGAATCGTGGTAATGTACTTAAAATTTGGCGAAATTACTTTTTAAAAGAGACCCCCTTGTTGCCTCTGAGACAGTACTATCAGGACCCTACCCCCCTACCCCTGTCATCTTCTAGCCGGGAACTCTTGACCCAAGTTGCTCGCGTTCCCCTGCCGCTCGTTCCGCTCTCTCGGTCCTTCTCGCCGCTTCTCTGAGATCCGACCATCCTCCTCCTCTTTCTTGCTTCGCCGTCGGCTGCATCAACCCTCTCACATAGCGCAACGTTGAGAGCGCGCACCGATGCTACGAAGATGAAGGACAGCTTGCAGCATCTTGTGTTTCAATTGAAGAGCGTCTGACGGGGACCTCATGCAGTATGTACACGGGTACAGATGTCGGAGAACGAACTGGTCAAGGGAATTCTCGAGCTTGTGATGGTAGGTGAAGGCGGTGATCGCCTGTACCATCTTCTGCATGCTGGACGCGGAGGAGCTCCTGAAGGAGTCGCCCCGGATCATCTGCGAGTAGCCGATGATGACAAGCGGAGTTTCGAGCCTGGCGTGGCGTGAGGGACTTGTTCTTGGGTGGAAGGGAACAATCTAGATGCTCTCCAGCAGAAAGAGACAGCTGCTCCAATACGTCAGGCTCTGCAAAGGATAGAGAGAGGGCAACATTCGACCACAAGGTAAAATGTGCTTGCCTTTATTATTGTGTTCTCATTCTGCCATGGATGATGACTTGAGACCAGAGCCTACATCAACTTACATTACGCACTGGCACACGCTCATCATTTCTCGTGCCCGTTTTTTCGCAAACAGCTAAAGTCTGTCAATTTCATCGAAATTCCTTCGGACTGTTGGCACTGCGGCCAGGTCGGCAGGAGAAGCAGCTTCTGGCATGGAAACAAGGACGTCATGACCTTCTTTCGTCTTAAGCGAGGCCCAGCAGAGTTCGAGAACCATGTCAACATCCATCTATGAAGAGCTGAAGGAGAGAGAAGATGAAGGAAAGAGACGATGATGGTATGGCAGGGGATTGTCTGGACTAGCCGGAAAGGTTTTGGTTGTCATTCCCTTTTTTAGGTGTTGTTTTCCCTGTCAGTCTTGTTCTCCTTGCAAGAATGAAAGTTGATCTTTTGGGGATGCTCGACGGCACCAGCAGGTGGAGGAAGGTTGGGTTAGTCGCGTGTGATCATGCAGATGAAATCCTTGACTGGAAATGTGGACTTGTCGCTGGTTGTCTGAGAGCACAGCAGTCTCTTTCAGAACACGAACTTGTGAGCTGATTGCATTTCGATTGAGTCAGTTCAAACATAGAGCCGCTGCCGCACAGGAAGCAGAAACAGTTGTATTCGAAAGCGACTGCATTGACTTGGATAGAAGCAGAGCCCTATGCTGCATTACCACGGAAGTACGCGAACAAGTGGCATCTGTCAATGCGTGTCCTAGTATGTTTATGGACTTAGTGATGTAAGAGACAGGTAGATTGACAGATAAAAAGCTTCTTTCAACTCCATGCTTGTATTGCCACACCACCTGTCGATCAAACGCGCTTGGGCGTTCAGACCGCAGGGAGGTAAAATGAGGCTAGTCTATCATGTGCAGCATCTCGTTAACGATCGCGATTGCTTTCTCTATGGAGGTGGTGGCCAGGTGTTCGGCAAGCGCCTCCTGGTACTCCTGCGTCATCATATCCTTGAGTTCGTGCAGGGCGTCTCTGAGCTCCCTGAACTTGGTCTGGTCGCCAGTCTTGTAGGCCTCTACGAGCTTGCGGATGGTGGGCCATGGCCTTCGGCGGCGATCGGCGTTGCCCTTAGCCCCGTTGTAGAGGGCCTCGAGGTTTTGCGCCACAGTCATGTCGACATACCAGTCGGTGCCGACCTTGATGGCCTGTGAGAACGCATACTTGAGAGCGGTGAACGCCGCGAAGAAAGCCACATCGTCTACTCCGAAAACCATGGTATGGCGGCGAGGTGAAGCAAGGGAATGCCTGAACTCTTCGTTCCTCTTGCTGTTTATACCACCTCTCTCCGACTACCCCACTACCGGGCCTAACTAAAATCTAACTTGTGACAGCACTACCCCTTCATCCTATGCAAAGTACCCCAGCTTCCCCCCCATATTGACTGGGCGAATGACCCCTTCTTTGATGATCCTACGTGACATTTACATCCGTAGGTTGAAGGGGGAATAATTTTAGTAACTATACCGGTCACGTGTCCCTTGGTTCCGAGTTCTGCTGGGAAGTACCCACCCCTCGTTTTCACATGTGGAATGTTCCTTCAGCTCTGTGACCTGTCAGCCTGTCACACTCGGGACCGTCTCAGTCGGAGTTATTAGTCACTAGTGGTGTGCACGCAACCGTGAACTGGACTTGGACTCCGGGATTCAAGTGGAAATCGAGCTCTAGAGCACCGGTAGTCAGCTGTAGCCTAGCAGTGACTCTCTCAGTCAGATCCGTAGAACTACCGGCCCCCCCGGGCACCGGGTTCAACTGAAAAAGCCGGGCCCCCGGGCTCCAGGCGGCCCCCGTGAGGTAGGAAAGAGGTAATCCAGCAAGTACTGGCTTCCTCTGCATCCTCCCGAGTGCAGCCCCCAGACTCTGCCTCGTCGACCTCCAGTCTGCCGCCAGAACCCGAGGTTGCATCTTCTCCTCCTCTTTCAGTTAAGAACCGGCAACGCACTCCTGACGTGATGTCTGACTCCGACCTGTCCGACGGGAACCTCATGGGGGATACAGACAGTGAGGACCAGCCCGAACCTTCTCCCTCACCCCCGGTGCTGGCTGACCAAATTCGTCTAAGCCAGCGCGATATGGCAAGGCGCCTGTCCATCGAGATGTCGGAGGAAGAGCTCGTTAAAGGAATACTTGAGCTTGTCTTCCCGAGGGCTGACCCTGCGACTGCAATGAAGAAGGCTAGCTACCGCTTCGACATCCCCGCTGCCGTGCGCATGATAGTCCGCAAACTCAAGAGCGCGCGAGAGATGGGAGGCTGGAAGAGATTCGACGCGACGGAGTCTGGAGACCTGCCGGAGATCATTGCCGGAGGTGTGACGCAGAACGGTAAGACCAAGATCAAGGTCCTCGCCATCATCACTGCGGGGCTGCTGGGCGTTGGCACCATCCTCCTCTCCACTTCTCATCGCGGAGTGAAGACTCTGACAGACAAGATCAACGAGGAGCTGACTCGGTTAGTGGACAAGAATCTGGGAATAGAGTGTATCTGTCTTCTGGACGTACAGACTCCCACAGTTTGCCCTAGAATCGTCCTCAAGTTCCTCCAGACCGGCTGCTGTTCTCTCCCCGACACTGCTTTCCGGATCAAGCAGATGCATAAAATCCTTGATGAAGCTGGAGCATCTGACTACCCGTGCCAACTCATCATGGATGAGGCGGACTCGTTCTATCGCAGCCGCCGTGCGGTGGTTGGAGCTGACGAGGAGTCCCTGTGCAAGAGGCAGGTCAAGATTACCAAGCTCGAAGAGTCCCTAGACGAACTTCGAGGCGTCGCCCACCTCGTCCTCCGCTGGAACGTCTCTGCAACTCTTGTCCCGGTCTTCCTGCACCTTCAGGACAAGCGCGGGGGGGGTCGACACTCAGTCGATCCTCTATACCAAGCCGGAGGGAGACTACAACGGAGTGGTTGACTTCAAGCCCCTCGTGGTGGACGGAGAGGAGGAGTTCCTCGAGTACGGGGACCTCAAGCCAAACAAACTCTACTGTAACAACCTGACGGACGAGATGTTCAAGCAGGCGTTCAGCAAGAACAAGTCCCTCACGCTTGTCATCACAAACAGCCGTGTCAACACCGTTAACAATGTCTTCGACCTCGCCAAAAGCCTTCAGCGGGACTATCCTTATGTTGCCGCCCTCGTCATCGTGGGAGGCACCCGAGGCATCTCCTACTTCCCTCCGCCTGATCCCAGAGCTCCTCTCAACGGCTTGGCTCCGAGCAAGGACGAGCTGAACACGAAGCCGCAGATCTCAGTGAGTCAGGCCATGGAGATGGTCGACCAGCATGCTGGGATCGACACTCCGCTTGTCATCATCGGCTACTCGCAGATGATCCGTGGCGACTCCTTCAGGAGCTCCCTCCGCGTCCCCACCCACCTCATCTGCGCCTTGGGAACCGCCATGAGCATCGAGAAGATGGTGCAGGCGATGGGGCGACCGACGTATCAGAACAGCACGCTCGAGAGCAACGGCTTCTCCCACGTCACCGTCCTCACCTACGCCATGGACTTCGACACGGCCCAGGCCTACCCGCAGTGGCTCCTCGAGATGGAGAAGAAGCTAGCTGACGGCATGACGCTGCCAGAAGCGCTCTCGAGCTCGGCTCAGTACACGGATAAGGCCAACATCACGCACCGCCAGCGCAAGTCCATTGGTCAGAAGAAGGACATGCTGAGCTTGGACGTCTCCTACTCCGGCCCCGAGCCGGGTCAGGAGCGGCCAGGACATCGCTGGCTCAACAAGCGTATGCGGAGCAACCCAGTAGCCAGCAAGCTCATCGACATTGCAACGAAGCACGCGGAGACCTACGAGTCCTATATGCAGGAGCTGCAAACAGACTCTGAGGTAGGAAGGACGGCGAGGCAGTTCTGCGACGAGTGGAACGAGAGCTTGTCGGAAGGAGAAGCAGCCTCGCTCAGCTTTGTGACGAGCAACCTGAACAAGCTTGTCTCCAACGGCATCATGAAAAAATCCAACGACAAGCCAGCGAAATACTGGCTGCCAAGCAAGGACATCTAAGGGACAGGCAACGGCTGAATGACATTTGTGAGTTTGTTTGCTCAAAAGGGCCCCCAATAAGAGGACCGTGCGGGACTTGAAGGCTCTTGTGTCCTTTGAAGAGGTCAAGCAATATGCTTTCAACTTAAGGTTTTAATGCTGAGAGTTTAGATAAAGAGTTTGCCGAGAGACTCGGGAAGAAAGAGGTGGGAGGCATATCATGATTGGCACTGCTTCGAGAGATGTAGTGCTGACCATACGAGTCCATGTCTTATAGGGAATGTGAGTAGAACATTCAAAAGATTATCATGTTTCTGCTCTGTTTCCTTTGTTATGGTTCAATTCGATTCGGATCTTGGTTGTCTACTTCTGCTAGTTGTTTCACATACTGCCGACTCGAAGTCTGCGTTGATTGCCTTCAGCTGCTGAGAGTTTGAAATCCTTCAGGTCATGTGCAGCTCTACCCCAATGTGCCAGCCATGAGTCATCAGTGATGACGACGTGGCTTCAACCCTCGATCATCTTCATGACTTGAGTTGTTGCAGTAAACATGCGCACAGGTACTCAACTATCTCAAAGTCTCTCCAGCCATCATAGTGCAATAGTGCGACTCATCAAAAGTCGCAGGAGGCGACTGAGAGGTTTAATGAATAATGTCAGGGATGCAGGAGAATCTACTTCCCCAACGACGAGACGAAGTTGTCGATGTTGAACGCTTCCTCGTACTGAGCTTCGTCCCAGAGTTCTTCCAAGTTCTGGAGCACCTGGGACAGCTTGCCTGTCCCTGCTGCCTTCTCCTCTTCCTTCCCCGCGGCTTCCTTCTTCATGGTGGCTCCTTCAGCTGGGCTGAACAGGTCAAGCAGCTGGGAAGTGTCCATGTTGCGGAGGGAGGCGTTCTCCTCGTTGATGACGGAGTTGGCGATGGAGAGCTTGAACCGCTGCAGCCCCATGATCTTCTCCTCCAGCGTGTTGCGAGTGATGAGCCGGTACACGTTGACAACCTTCTTCTGCCCGATGCGATGCGCGCGGTCCATGGCCTGCAGGTCTCTTGTGGGGTTCCAGTCGTGCTCGACGAAGATGACGGTGTCTGCTCCCGTGAGGTTCAGCCCGAGGCCTCCGACGTGTGTCGTGAGCATGAGAATGTCGATGGATGGGTCACTGTTAAACTTCTGCTGGATCTCGAAGCGACCGTTGTTGGGCGTCGAGCCGTCCATGCGGAGGTAGGTGACGGAGGGGAGGTGCTTCTTGAGGAGATCGTTCTCGATGATGTCGAGCATGGTCTTCATCTGAGCGAAGATGAGGACCCGATGCCTCGAGTCCTCGTTCGCCTCCTGCTGCATCAGATCCCCTTCCTCGTCCTCACTCGCGGCGCCGATGCCGCACTCTTGAAGCAGCTCCTTCAAGGCAACGAGCTGCTCCAACATCAGACATGCGGAGACGGATGAAGGATTGAGAAGGAGATGGGAGATGGGAGGGATGATGATGGAGGAGTGCAAGCGGAGGGGAGAGACATTTACGAGGAGGAAGGGAAGAGCCAAGGGGAGAGACTCACCTTGGGTGCGAGGGAGATATCTGAGAGGTCCATGTTCTTTGATTTGAGCTCTTGCGCCACCCTGGCCATCTCAGGGTGCGAGGGGCCCAGCACGAGCTTAGGATGGTTCGCCAGCTTGCGAAGGTACTGCAGAGCCTGAAAGATGTGACTGGCGACCCCTCCTCCCTCCTTACTCTTCCCTTCCTCGCCCTCGCCCTTGATCGCAGTTGCCACCATCTCGTTGGCCTTCTGCTTGGCAGCAAAGTCGTTGTAGAGCTTCTGCTGGAGGGGCGAGAGGTCGCAGTAGTAGTCCTGGATGATCTTGGGCGGCAGGTCCGACAGCACCTCCGTCTTAGTGCGCCGCAACATGAACGGCAGCACCTGACGATGAAGAGCCTCGAGCGCGAGAGCTCCGGCCTCAGACTGCTGCGAGCTGCACTTGGCGTTGCGGGAGGCTCGGATGGGTTTCGAGTAGGCCTGGTTGAAGTACTTCTCGGACCCCAGAAATCCAGGCATGAGGAAATCGAACAGGCTCCAGAGCTCGAGCACGTTGTTCTGGATGGGAGTGCCGGAAAGGATGAGGCGATGGTTGGCCCTAACCGCCTTCACCGCCTGTGTCGTCTTGGACTTGGCGTTCTTGATCATGTGCCCCTCGTCGAGCACGCAGTAGTTGAAGGTCAACTTGCCCATGAAGTCGATCTCGTTGCGGAGAGTCTCGTAGGAGGTGACGACGACGATGTCTCCTCCTTTCGTGATCGTCTCCTGCAGCGCCGACCGCTCGCTCGGGGACCCCACGAACTGCACGCACTGCAGCGCCTGGTCCGGCAGGAACTTGGAGATCTCAAAGTCCCAGTGGCCGACGAGGGTCGGAGGGCAGACGACGAGGGAAGGGAGGGGAGCGCTGCCTGGGTCGCGGTTCTCGGCGAACTTCTTCCTCCTGTTATGGTGATCGGAGGAGATGATGCAGATGGTCTGGAGGGTCTTGCCCAGTCCCATGTCATCGCAGAGGATCCCGTGCAGCTGGTACTTCATCAGGAAGGCCATCCAGTTGACGCCCTCCTGCTGGTACCTCCTGAGGTCTGCCGCGATCTTGACGGGGATCTCGTAGTTGTCGATCTTGGAAGTGTCCAGCAGCTGCTCGAGGAACCTTCTCTCCTTCTGCTTCTCCAGGATCAGGTCCTGGCTCAGCCCTTCAGGGTCAGGGATGCCAGCTTCCAGAGGGAGGAGGCGCAGCAGCGTGGCGAAGCACTTGGTGACGGTCTGCCTCACAGCGGGGTGAGGGTCAGACATGCGTCCGAGGATGGGGACGACGAAGAAGATAGCGAAGGGGAGCACCGCCATGTCCATGACGTCAACGATGCGGAAGAGAGCTTCAGTAGCGCCCAGCCTCCTGCTCGCGTCGTCCGTGTCCCCAAGCAGCGGCATCACCTTGCGGATCACGGTCTCCATCCCCAGCACAGGAGCGACACTGCAGAATTGAGCAAGGAAGCGAGCAGCCATCTGCCGGATCGGGGCTTGCTTCGACTGCAGGGCATTGACGCTGTAAGGGAGAAGACATTTCACGCTCTCCATGTCCTCCATGTGCAGGCACGGCAGCAGGCAGCTCGCTACCTGGAACGCATCCACCACCTCCTGCGCCTGCGCGACTTCCAGTATCCTCTTGCTCTCGCCCTCGAATCCAGCCTTGATGGGATCCACCAGCCGGGTGAGGAGAGAGGGAAGGACATCGAAGAGCCCGGGCCCCATCCCCTTGGCCATCTCCTCAAGCGCCATGCTGGAACCGCGCTTCTTGATGCGGTTGACCCGCTCGTGGTTGTCCAGTGAAGTTATGATCGTGCTGTCGTCGGGAGGCACATAGGTGACGTCATCCAACGTCACCGAGTCGGGACAAGGCTTCGTGTCCGTGCACCGAGGGGTGAAGGTTGTATCCTCGCACAGGTATGCGGCAAGATTGTTGATAATCTTGCCGTTGGGACACGTCTTCCTGCTCGCGCACTCCCGCAGCAGCCCGACCAGCGACCTTGCCGACCGTCTCTGCAGATCTTCATTGTTCTCGTGTTGTATGCTGTCCATGATGGATCGGATGACAGGAGCGACTTTGACTGGGAGGTTCCTTGCAGCGACTAGGACAGAGGCGACGGCCGACAGGACAGACGTGTGGAGGTTAGTCTGAACCTCCTGAAGTTGCCCGATGGTGACGTAAACCTGACGCACTGCCTTGTCTCTTGCCTTCTTGCCTTCCGCTCCCCCGCTGACTTTGTCCGCTGCCTTCGCCAGCTGCTGCTCCCAGTCCTTGCTTGCTTTCTCTGCGATTTGAAGACCTTGCATGACACCAAGGGACTCCAGCTCGAGCTTCACCTTCGCCTCCTTGACCTTCGCCTCTGCAAACAGCGAGACCATGGCCTTCAAGTCCTGCTTCCACTTCGCCGACAGATGGGCGATCTCAGCATAGGGATAATCCGTCTGCCCGACAGACCCCAGCTTCGCATCCAAGATCTCCTGGATGCCGTCGGGGATCTTGAAGATCGAGGTCTTCGAATCTGGAGAAGCGTCAGCGGCAGCCCTTGAGCTCTTGTCGGAGCTTCACCTTCCTTCCCCCCAAATTGAGACGAGGAGGCCCACTCTTCGAGGACGAGAGCTCCGACTTGCACGTGAGTGCCGTGAGATGAAGACAGCAAGCGCTTCACCTGAACCAACAGTCACTGCAGATCGAAGGAGACCAGGGAAGGGGGAGGAGACCATTGGAGGAAGGCGGAGGAAGCAAGGAAAAGTGAGCAGGGGAGAGAAGGAGGTGAAGGAGGAAGGAGGAAGGAGGAGGGAGGACGAGGACGAGGAAATTCACCTCATTGGTGAAGGGGTTCAAATCGCCTTCAGTCGACTGCAGGCGCCAGATGAGACCTCCGATGGCTCTAACCCCGGACAACCGCATCCTCACTGATGCTGAGAAGTCATCCAAGTTTGTCAGAGCGTCGCTTGGGTCATCCTCGTTGTCTCCCTCCGCGCTTCTGATCCCCGTGTCTGTGACCTGAGTCCTGGCTATCCCCTGCTGGCGCTTGCGCTGGGCTCGAGCTCGGGAGGCGCTGACGGAGTAGTTGACGCCAGCAAAGACCTCGGGGTCAAGAGGGCAGCCGGGAGGGGTCGAGACAGCAGAGAACCACAGGGGAAGCTTGGAGGAGATGGTCTCCGAGAGGGGGGAGCCGAAGGATGTGTTGACCAGGATGCTCCAGAGCTCATGAGAAGACTCGGAGATCTCTGGCCGCTGCTCGAGGATGATATTGACAAAGACGTGATGGAGGGTGTCCCCCAAGACCGACATGAGCCACGGGGAGAGCGAAGACAGGTCGAGCTTGTCCTTCGACGTGCCAGGGTTTGCCATCATCACAAGATTTCGGCAAATCTTCAGGACTGATCGCCGGACAGAGAACATGTTGTGACGGAAGAAGGGAAAGAGCCGACGTACCAGGACCGAGAGATCTTTGACTTTGTCTTCTCCTCCTCCAATAGCCGCGGACTTGCTGGATGGGATATTTTGGCACATCTCGGCAATCAGGTTCATCACAGATGCCGTTGAGGCTGCAAGGTAGGTCAGAGGACCAAACAATTCTTGCGCTGGTATTAACAGATGTCAATCAACCTGTGAGGTCGTCAAGCAGCTGTAGAGTGGACCATAATACCCCCAATAAAGGCTGAAACCATCGATTGTCAGGTTACGACAAAACACGAGATAAAAGCTGAATGAAGGGAGGAGGGAGGGAGGAGGGAGGGAGAAGAGATGAAGAGAATTTTCGAACCTTCCCAAACCATTCAAAGCACTCAACATTCGTGACGATGTGGGAAGCCAGTGGTAGAAGAGCCTCAGCAGCGACCGAGCGAACATCATCATCCTCTCCCTCGATGCCTGACCATGGCGACCGTCAAGTCATCAACGCGTCACACATTTACTTCACCTTGTTTGATGACAGGAAGAATAGACTTGAGATAGTGCTCAATAATACCTTCCTTGCGAACAGCAATAGCATATTTCAACCCCAACATTCCTCCGTGTCGAACCTGTTCTTTCATCAGCCATGAGATCATTTACACAAACCTTGCAGACCTCCCAATCCTTCATCTGCTGCATTGCTGCGAGAATCCTTGCGACATGTCCTGTAAGAAACAAAATCAGCGAATAGGCACATCACATCCCAACAATCGTCACCAAGAGCTTCTTCGGACAAATGCCGCAAGATCACACCTAGAGCCTTGAAAACCCCATTAAGATGCAAACAACAACACGGCAACCTTACTTGAGCACAGGTCTCACGGACAGGAGCGACAACCGGATCCGAGACATAATCACCTACACGACTCGTCATTGCAAGTTCCTTGTCAATCAGAATCTCTCACCAAAACGATCAAGAGCTAGACAGCATAGCAGCCTGACTGCACATTCTTCGAGCCAACTCACGTTATCGGCCACTTGCTGCACAGACAGAATCGTTACAAGTCATGTCGGAAGCTCCAACGAGCGACAGGGGGATTTCAGGCAAATTATGCTTGCCTGCTCCTTGGTGGTGTTGGCCCACCTCCCAGAGCCTTTGGCGTGATGCTTCAAAATCTCCTGCAAACCAACAGCAGCTCCGTGCCTGACCTAGTGACCGTGGCCTCACACTCAGGGATCACTTCAAGTCTCAAGTCCTCACCTCCCATGCTGGGTCGAAGATGTCGCAGCAGAGCTCGTCACAGATGGGCCCTAGCGGCCACTCGTTCGGGTCCGCGGTGACAACCTCACTGACTGTCGTTTCAACCACAACCTTGTTGGAATCCTGCCACTCTCAGTAAAACCAGGATCTTTGAAACTCTTCAGGGTGTTGAAGGCAGAAAGTGGAGGTACAGCTCTGTGAACTAACCTGGGGCTGATCAGTGACGACAGACTTTCCCTCCGTGTTGGCAGAGGAGCCATTGTTCGTCTGACTCTTCTCACGCATCAACTTCCTTTGCTTCCTTCTCAACTGATTTCTCTCTCTCGGACTCAGAAGGTCCTCGTTAACCTCGCCGCCGGGTTTCGCGCTACCCTGCAAGTCGTCGATGAGCTCACTAGCCTTTCGCTTGTCGGGCCCCATCCTCTTGTCGCTCTCATCCGGGGCCTTGCTCATCAGATCATCTTCCGCCACCATATCAGAGAGGTTGAACAAGTCGTCTTTCTTCTTCGATATCGCGCTCAATCCTGTCGCTTTCTCTCCTGCAGCAGGCTCTAGCCCCAGGGTTACTCGAAGCTGTTGTTTCTGGAGAGCCAGCCGCTCCTTTGGATCCATACTATCTTCATCGTACTCTGTCCCGGTGGATGACACAAGGATCCTTCCTCTGGCTATCACTCCCTCAACATCAAACTTCGATAGGCTCTCATCCTTCGAGTTCGTATTGACCAGTGTCTCTCCCTCTTCAGTGCTTTGTGGATCCCAGACGGGAACTTTGCGACAAATGGCTTCGATTGCATATCCTGCTGCTACTCTTGTCTCCCATTTCTTGCTCTTGAGTAAAGCTTTCACTCTGTTAACAGCATGTCAGTTTCATCAAAAACAAAAATATCTTCCTTCTAATCCATGCACATCAAAAATCCAAGAACATGCCAGCATTCTGGGCCCCTTTCGTATTCGATGCTCATACACTGTAATCTACCACATCATACTGCTCTGCCTTCCCACAAACACCTCCCCATCAACAGTATGTCGTCCCTTGCATCCTACTCCTCCACCTCCACCTCGCATCTTCCTCCGTCCGTCGTCCCTCTTACCTCCAGAGGATGGTGAGATAGTTCTCACTGTGTGAGAGATCTCCGATCTGGGAAGCTGCTGCTCTTCTTGTCGAGCTCGACGTGCCCGTGTCAAGCAGGAGGATCAGCCGGTCCAGCCGAGTCTCCTGCCCCCCTGCCACCATCGCCCCCGCTCCTCTCCTCATCCCCCTCATTCGTACTCATCCCCCTCATACCCATCGATCAGCAGCGGGGCGCAGAGCGGGGCGGCCGCCCGGCCCGGGGCCCGGCGGAGTCACTGCCGCACGGTCCGGGGGCAGTGGCACGGTGCCTCAGGCTGGGCCGGCGCACGGTGGCTCCCGGCTCGGCGTCACAGTTCTCTTCCTGCCCGCCACTGGGCTGGTCAGGCTTGCGATAGGTAGGGCAGCTTCGCCGCGCAAAACTGCCTTTTTGGTCTTTCTAGTTTTTTGGCTGAGGCGGATGCTTTCTTGCTATGCCTGCTTATTTTTGCATGCCTACCTACCCTTCTATTGAGTAAATTCTAAATCTGAAAAAATCTGCCGCAATGCTGTTGTGAGGCATGCTGTTGGGAGGCAGGTCGCTAGTACGAGTGCTCACGCTGGCCCAGTATCGTCATAAGATACAAGACTTCTCACATGTACGCTCATGCCAAGAGCGGGCCTGCGCATCAGGCTCTGCTACCTCATCCACCTCCCCTCCCTTTGATGTTACCGATCGCTTCTCAAGCTTTCTCGCTACGGCGAAGAAGTTGCTGGGGGATGATAGTCTAGACGAGAGAGCATATTTTCTAGCGAACCATCTGTTTGTGCTCGAGCTCCAGAAGGATAACGAGAAGCGGCTGCTCGAGCTCCAGAAGGATAACGAGAAGCGGCTGCTCGAGCTCCAGAAGGATAATGAGAAGGAGAATATAGAGGACTACTTCAAATTCCATCTATCGTTCGTATCTCAGAGGTGTGTGGTGTGTTTTCTTGTTGCGCTGAAGAATGATCAACCAAACATGTGCCCACAGGTATTTGCTTGAGTTGCTGTTCCAGAGAGTGATGTATTGCGTGGATTCGAAACACCCAGAGATGATGACCTTGCTGAAAGAGGCTCTTTCTAAAGCCGACCATGACAAACTTATGAGCAGCAAGTCGTTGTCTGTGAGCAGCATCAATAGGATGCTGCAGCAACTAGAGATCAGAGAGATGATGTGGGAACGGATCGGGCTACCAAAAGACCTTGAGATCCCCAACCTGACGGACGACTACCATCTTTACGGAAACCTCTCCGAGGTGGTTCATGGACCACAGGGATCGTTTGTGTACTTGAGCAATGACGCAAGCGAGGTGGAGACGAGGTTTTGGCAGGCGGTGTGCGACAAGTTTGGCAAGACCTTGGACATGTTCGATAGAAAGAAAGTAGCATCAGGCAAGAAGGTGCTGAATGCAAAGCGTCATCCTGGCAAGAAGTAACAACCCAGGTACCTACTTGATCAACACCACAGGCTCTGGTACCTCATCCTCAATGCTTCGTAGAAAGCATGAACAAGTCACCAAGATGAAATATCAGCCGATCGTCGCCATTCGAGCATTGGGTTTCTCAGCTGAAAAACAATGAGAGCATCTCAGGCCCGAGCTTTGTAAAGTGCTGTCATGAATCTTTCTAATATCCTCACGTCCATCTTTTTGAGAGTATATGGCAGGACTCTTGTTGGAGTTCTTCCAAAGCTTTGAATTGTGACATGATTCTTCAAGATATCCAGTTTGCAAGACACGTTTGGTACTTGCATGATTGCCTGGCATAACATCTCGAAGAAATCGTTGATGGTATCACAACCACTGACTCCGTTTTCACCATTTTTTGAGTTGCCAACTGCTGCAGTTCGACCGCGAGCTTGCCTTGTCCAACCCGATCAAACAACTGCTGATATCACAATCAACTCTCATAGTTGAACAAATGAGATCAATGCAGGGAACAAGCACTGCTACCAGGATCTCATCCAACACACTTCGACGTAGCCGAGCAAAGTGCATAGGAATCTCCACGTTCTCGCTCGACACCTGCCAAGAGTGGAGAGGGTGAAGGTCTTAGACGACGACGACGAATCGCTCCTCGAGAAATTCGAAGAGGAGATCTCGGTGTCTGTGGGCTCCAACGAAATGCCAGTGAGGAAGGGTTCGATCTTTCAGCAGCGCAACGTAAATTTGCACCCTCCGAAGAGCGAGAGGGGTAGCGTGATAGAAGCGAAGCAGCGCTTGTCTAGCTTGGTCATGGCGCCTCCAACGAGACCAGAACATGCAGCCTGTTGTTGTCTGTGTCCCCCCTCGCAAGCTCTGATTGTTCCATAGCAGTGACTTCATGGGAGAACAGCGGGGACGACCTGCAGCCATTGGATCATTCAGTTTGTTCTCGTATACACGTCCCCTGGCAAAATCCTACAGAATGTGCCGCGGCAGTGCTGATCGGACACCGGGCAGACTTGGAGGGAGCCTTGCAGCCGGAACGTGAGCCGTCAATTCACGGCGGTAAACGTGACTCGGTGACCGTCGTCACGGTTGAACCGTTGAACCGGGCCGTGAACGCCGGGCCGCCGGGTGGCGGTACGGTACGCCTGAGCCTGGCCGGGCAGGGCCAGCGGACTCCTGCCGGGCCATCCCTGCCTGAATATTACCCCTACCTACTGGATGACCTGACAAACCACCGGCACAGATATATCGGCCCCCTGCCCATGGCGACAGAACGAGGATGAAGGTGGAGGGCCTACGAGGGCGATGAGCGGGGCAGGTGAGACCCTTGCAGGGACCGTCGTGAAGAAGAGACGCAGGGAAGAGATGGGAAGTAAAGGGATGGGTTTGGAAGGGAAGGGATGGAAAGCAAAGGGAAGGGAAGGGAAGCAAAGGGATTGGATAGGCGTGGAGATTAGGAGCAAGGAGAACAAAATACTAGGAAATCTGAAGGGACAGAAGAAAGCACTGCAGTGATCAATACGAGTAAGGAGGAACGTAATGTTAGTTTTGATGGAAATCGCTCTCTAAGGAAGCAGATATCTGATAACAGTCTTTGACTTGGAGCAGGTTCTTGTAATGTAACAACTGAGTTCGTGCTCTTGTCTTGTTGCACGTTGAAGCCTTGAGCCACGTTCTGCTCGTTCGATGACAACAAGCTCAAAGCTCTTTATGCTTCTCATCGGGGGTCTCTTCTCGCCAAGTTCCTCCTTCAGGAGCTTCCACTTGACTGCCAGCAAACTCCGATGTTGTCAGTTGGCTTGCTTGCACGAGAGGTCACGTGGGGTCATGAACAGTGTCGTTCGGTGCTCGCTCCCCTTACAGTTTCCTCACGGCATGGAAACAAGCCTATCAAGTCCACAAGCACGTTTGTTGCAAGCAGCATCAAGTCTCGATAGCAACATCGTCCACCTGTGGATGGTTGGTACCGACGAGGTTCGCAAGATTGGGGAGGAGCACGAAGCAGTTTTGAGGTATCAGGAAGAGTATTGCTCTGCTCGTCTCACAATATCAAAGGTCTCTACTGAGCCCTGAGGAATCCGCAAGATACCTCCGAAGCATGCAAACAGCCAAGGCGATGGAGCAGGTATGAGCTAGGACACCATGCACGGCCATTCATAAGAGTTGGTACAGGCTTATTCGTTCTTGCTGGCACGAGCACTTCTAAGAACGACTTTATCGAGGTGTGATATTGACATGGTGAAAGACTGATCAAGATGATGCTGTTTTTCCTTTGTTCTCCTCGTCAGGTACTGCAGTGATGTCAAACCACAAGAATGGAATTTTATCATGAACGAGCACGGGTAACTCAAATGATATGCTCCTTGAAGAAGATATGAAGTAAACGGAGGAACATGCAGGAAGCCTGAGATAGACTTCGACAACCTGAAAGCTCGAAGGGTAAAGTTCTCACTTGAGACCATAGGTGGCTTCTGACACCTTGCAAAGATTCCTGAGCAGTTCAAGAGTCTTCGTTTCAACCTCTCGTGATCTTCATAGTCCTGTCATGTATCTCGAGTGATCGAAGCGATCAGGCACTGCTCAGGAATGGTCTGCTGCGCCGTCTCAATCGGTAGAGACGTCGGAGTAGATTCTGAGCTCATCTCCACCAAGAGGTCAGGAGAGCCTTGAGAGGTGCGACCTGCTAACGTCAATGCTGGACCAGGAGGATCTTGTCCATTGCTGAGAGATTCTTCTCTGAAGCTGAATTTGAAGAGCTCAAAAAGGTTTGCCATGTATGTTTGCTCCCGTCCTTGCGCTCAAACACGATTGCCTAGATTCATCCTGACAGGCAGCAGCTGGTCTTCTCACGCTTGTGGACGCTGAAAGAAGCATATGTCAAAGCGAGAGGACTGGGAATCTCGGGTGAGGAGGAGGTGGAGGCAGAGGAAGAGAGGTGGGAGAGAGAGTGGGGGAGTAATAGAGGAGGAGCTTTGGAGTGGAAGGGAATTGATGCTTCACAGGTGTTGGACTGGACAACTTCGAATTCACCGAGGCAAGCGGATTCATTTTTTCACTGCAACTCTCTGACAACGTTTGCAGGTTGAAAATTTGCAGCACGAGTGGCCGACGCAATCGATAACAGCAGGTTTGATCGAGAAGACTCAGTTGTGTCTTCGGGTGACTTGGTGACAAACGAGAAGATTTGTCGAGAGTCGGCGATGACGGTGATCAGTGGAAGTTCTTGATAGTGAATCCTCCCAGTGTCTCACAGTGAGGCCCTCCGACTTGTTTCTTTGTTTCTAGTCACTCTTGGTGCAGATCGACAGAGCGCAACTCTCCCGCTCATACAGTCTCCCTTGCAGTTGGAGGTACCTCTGTCCTGACTATTCATTCTTTCCTTGAATCTCCTGACGCCATGGCAGGTCAAGAACCGTTCGAGCTTGTCTGCTTGAAGACTGTCCCATGTCATGTAACGCCAGATGTCTTGTTGGATCCAAGGTCAACATAATGTTGTCCATTGTTCACTTGTTGTGATTCCGCATTCCGCATCGTCCCTCTCTGCCACTGATCGCAAACTTTGCAGCATTCGAGCCGTGGAATCTTTGCCGCGCGTAGAGATGCTGTTGTGAGTTCAACTCCTTTAAAACCAACATTGGAAACATGGTTGTAAGCTTAAAATGATAGTAAAATTATTTGAGAACATCACAGAATTCTTTAAAATTATGGTTGAAAGAACATGAAATCTGCATTCCTATGGGATTTTCCTCATAATAGGTTGATCTGTATTAGAATAGCAAGGACCATCACAAACGCTGAGAGAAGTACGACCTGCACATGTATCATAATGATATTCTGTACGATGATTAACCCAAGGCAAAAGGAGAACAGGGGGAGGAAGTAGTGGCGGTAGTGGTAGTGACAATTCGGAGTTTTGATGGAGAGAAGAGGGAAGAGGAAGATCAAGTCCATCGTCACAAACTGTCTCGCTCCCTCACCAGCCACGCCCTTGAAGGTGGTCTTGGTTCCGGCAAGTTGTCAAAACTCTCTTCGAGTCGACTCATCTGCTTCAGGGATTCTTGAGTATTCTGACCCATCTTGTTTACCTGCAGCTCCGACAGTCAAGTCCTTCGAGCACTTTTCAACTGATCTCTTACAATCAGACTCAATCTTCTGATCTTCCTCTCGCACTCCACTCTCCGCGCGTCGTACTCCTGTTTGACGAGACCATCATTGCCAAGACTTCAAGTCTGATCTACCTTGAGTAGCTCGTCATGCTCCTTGTTGTTCTCCTGTGAGAAAGATCCACAGCAAGTCAGCGCACGAGTGATCGTGGCAGACCTTTTGACACACTTGAATGTTCTCGATGACCGCCTCGGAGAGCTGATGAATTTCATCGTCGTCAGATGCAGAAGAGAAGTTGTGAAGACGTGGGAGGTGTCAAACCTTTCCAAGGTCCTCTGCAACGACGTTGATCATCTTTGTTGTCTCATCGAGCTCGTGGCTAATCTTTTCCAGCTCGTCCAAGTCAAAGGCAAAATGTACATCAGGGTCCTGCCCTGTCCTGTGAGAACGAGCAAGACAGCGACATCTCTCACGTTGACGTTCTTGTGAGGTCGTTTCAAGGCCATCAGCCGGACCATTAGCTGCGATATTCTCTGCTCTTCTTCTTGTGCGAAACTTCGCAAGTACTATCAACTTCGTCAACTTTCCCTTCGCGACCAGGGAGACTTGGTATAACCTGGCTGAGATCTCTCTTCTCCTTGAAAGAATGCTCCAGAGCTTGAAGGGAGCTGATGTCAGCAAGCTTCAGCACAATAGAAGATAAGACTGGCTGTGTGCGGTATCACTCGGAGTTTCTGATGGTGTACTCAGGGGCTTTCGAATCTTCGGGTAGTTGCTCAACCGCACTTGACAGTGAGAGCTGAGAATGGTTGCTGGAAGACCTGCAAACATCGAATCATCCAACAGTTTTCCATGCCCAACGACAAGCTCCTTTCCTTGCCATGTCGGTCTGTAACGACCCCAAATCAGCAGTGACGACGAAATCCTTTGCACCCTGGTTGAGGAATGACCTGCCGTGAACGGTGAGTTAGTGGATCAGAAGGCGCATGTGGCAAGGTGGGGAGAAGATGAAGGCAGGTATATCTCTACCTTCTCGTCATGTACCCTCGTACAATCGCCTGCAATCTGGCTGCATTCTTCCACCTGACTTGCGGATCTTTCCTGTGGAACAGCTTTTCACGTTCCAGATCTGACATGACGGATTCCATTCCATCCAAGGAGGCGAGCTCACTTGTGGAGTCCTGTGCACAATCAGAAGCTTGTCAGTCCATGTTGACATGAACTAGACAGCAATCACACCATCATCGTGTGGCTGATATCGTTGTCGGATGCCGCCATGATGGCGGTGCTGAAGCTGTCGGTGAATGCGCTCTTCTCCGATCTGCTCGTTGATTGTCATTGCAGCATCGTTGCATGCGAGGACTCGAACATCAGACGGGAGGGCATGCCGCCAGACGTAGGATACGGCGAATAAGCTGAATGGAACTGCAGTCTCCTGCTGCATAAAAGAAATAAGAGCCATGGGTTGTCTTAATGGAGCCATGAAAGAAAAGAAAACATACTTGGCAGATCTGAGAGACGACAGATTATCTCGCCACAAGTCAAAGTCTTGATGATTCTGAAAATTTGATCAAGGTGGGTCAAAGTCGGAAGACAGGAAGCGTATTGTACTTGGGCGCAGAGGTATAGAGACGAGACGCCGGGTCCGCTTTGGTCGTCGTAGGTGATTGAGATGCACAGGTCCTCGTCCTCAGTCCCGTGGCCTACTGAATGCTTACGAACGGTGCGAGGATAATGGAACGGGAGGAGGGGGACAGGAGGAGAGGACAGGGGGAGACGAGTGAGGAGAATAAGAGGATAGAAGAGGGTGAAAGGAGCGGGAAAGGAGATGATGGTGAAAGAGCAGGACCTGGGTGGTTCGATGACTCCTCCTGGGCTCCAAAGCAGATGGATCTCATGTCCTGAACGTAGACCTTCCTTTCCTTTCTCAGAGAGATCCATGACGGCTGCTTCCAGGTCAGTGCCAGGCCATGTTTGGAGTACTTCAGCTGTCGCTCTATCAGAACACAAGAGCAGGCCTTTCCTATCAGAACCTGGAAGACTCTCAGATGGCGGGAGTGAGACAAGTCCCTCCTGTTCGAGACTTCAGCATAAGAGTTGGAGGAGCCAGAGGAGGAAGCATTACCTTGTGCTGCTGTACTTGTACAGCAAACTTCCCTCCCTGACAGTCTTAAGTTTGGACAGCAACATTGCGACAAGAGGATCTCACTTGTCCGACATGTCGGCAGCTTGGCGGTGGGGCTACACGTTCTTCCTTCCTTCCATCTCTTGCTTCTCCCTTCCATCACCCGGTGCTGCCATTCCCCTGCTTGGTTCCCTCTTCCACTTTTCGCTATTTACATGTGGTGTTCTGCAGAATATTCCTATCCATCACCGAGGCAAGCTTGATAAGCTTAGCTTTTACCTTTGATGAGTAAAATCGCCTTGTCAAGCCGTAGATCTTTTTCTGGTTGGTCTCAATGCTGCGTCGAAACCGAAACCAACATGGCAGGCTCGGAATGAGATGCTGAGACTAGGATGAAGAGAAGGGACTTCACTCGTCCTGCCAGGACAAGCGGCACCATCAGAGTCTCGACTGTGCTGCTCCTGCTCTCTTGGTCGCTGTGCTCCGTTGGAGCATATGACGAAGTGGATATGGGAAACATCGTACAGGTTCATGCCTCTCCCTGCCGTAGTTTCTGCTCATGATCATCCGCAGAACTTGGGCAAGATGGTGACCTTCTTCTCCTGCGAAGTTGCTGGAGGGGGTGACCTCGACTTGTGCGTAGCAAGAGGTGGGTCCGCCCCGAATCGTTCATGCAAGTGAACTCAGGTTGCAGGAGCAAACCTGTCCCAGAGATCTCCGAACATGCAGTCGATGATGGAGGGGTTGGCGACTCCAAGTTCTGGTTCGTGTGGAAGGGGGAGGAAGGGCAGGGAGGAGTTGAGCAAGGGAGGCAGGGTCAGTGATGTACGAACGGACCCTTGTGAACGGCACCAGTAAGTGTATAACTGGGTTGACGGCAGCTGATGACTGAGATGCTGATCAGATGTCTCCAAGATCATGATCGATAGGAGCTCGTCTCCCTTGAAGGAATCGGCGAGCATCGTAGCCAGCATGGTGTTGCGATTGCGATGGAGTCTGATTGTGGTGGTTGAAATCTTTCTTGACATCAGGCCAAAGACATCGACAATATGCCGAGTGTTAGCAAGAATCAGCCGTTGCAGAGCTTCGGGGCTACATGGAATGTAATCAATCATACTTGTCACTTCGATCATGCCGGTGATTGTTCGGATATTCCAGTTGAAAGGAAATGCCAGCGGGTTTCTAAAGGTGAAAAAGAGGAAGAAGCGTTTCTATGATTGCTGAGATTGAATTCTGTCAAGGACGTTCCAGTAGACTTCTCTTCCTGTGGGTTCTACCCTCCGTCCTACTACGAGAGTGAAGACCATTTCTCTCCCCGTGCTCGCACTGACGTGGGAGCCAGATCTGACTGAAGGCGTCAAGTACGCGTTATTGCAAGAGACAAAAGCCTCGGGGGAATGGTGCTCGACGTTGAGGGTGCGTGAAGGCGGAGAGGGTCGAAAGTTGAAGGTTGACCCTCGAGCAACAGAAGTATGACAGCTCCAGCCTTCATGTCGGTTTCCGGTATTTCTCAACAACGTCGGGAGTCTTTACATCGTACCCGGGTGAAGATTCATGATTGTTGCAACGCGGGTTTTCCTTGATCTCGTGTTGGTAACCCTAATTTAAGTTCCTTCTATTTTCTCTGATTTGATCTGTTGAGAAGCTGTCATGTGTCTTTCACATCACATTGATCATAATCATCATACAAAAGCGCTGCAAGCAAAAATCTGTGAACTTGCCCTGCTGACTGTCTGCTGGTTTCAGCGTCATCTTGGACGTTTCCACTTGCGTATTTCAACTCAATGCTGCAGCCTGTCAGACTGCCAAATCAGGTGAGGTTTCGAACTGGTCTTGTACATATGACTGTGACGATGACAGGAAATATTTGACGCAAGACGAGACTTGTGGTTTTCGTTCTCATCATCCCGTCCCAAGGACGTCTTCCTTGTAGTCGACAACTCTCCCTCCCTCGACAGGTCCTGCAAATTAGTCAGTTTGCGACCTAATGGACTACGACAGCTCCAGCTGGTCACAAGTGAGGGCAACGGTTAAGAACATCTTGAACTACCTTGTTACACCTCTTGACACTGTTGGAATGATTCTTCAAGATGGAAAGCAGGTGAACGATCGACTTTTATCTTCATGCCTCACATTCCTCTTGTGTGCTTTTCTGCCTTCCCATCTCAATGACCTCTGTTTCGTCCTTCAGCCACCGTGCGCTTCTGAGACGATGGTCATTGCGACTCCGGAAATGGTGATTTGCTGTAAACTTCAGCATTGACGGTGACAATTTTTCAAGATATCCTCCCTCTCTTCTTGGTTCGAATCAACAACTTTGAGTTCTGGACAGGCATACGTTCCCAACGTCCTTCAGACTGTAGGAGCTGCTGAAGGGGAACCTGTTTCTTCTCCAATAACAATACTCTGCAGACTTGTCAGCTGCTGCTGGATGCGCGAGACAAGAACTTGTCGTCAGGTCTGTTCCCTGGTGTCCGTTACAAGGAGCTGAAAGATCTCAAGGGCCTCAATACCTTGTCTTCATCTCCGACGGCGTCTTGAACAATTTTGAGTTTTCCTGCAAACAAGAACTGGAGGTGCCTGATAAGAACGAGAGTTGCCGTGAAAGTTACCAGGCTCGCAGTCTCGAAATATGACACACCCGGTGAATGGGCTGTTGTTCATCACACTATCCGTCGGCAATCAGGGCAATGTAAAGACTTGATGTGCAGACTTGGCCTCGAGTGATCTTACTATGTCAGATGCTAGAGCAGCTGTCCTGCAAGTCAAATGGGATGTGGTGATTTTGGAAATGACAACCTGACTTGACGTGACTTCTTTCATGGTTGGCAGGTGGAATGTTCCAACAAGCACTGTAGACATGTTCGTTGTCTTCTCTTCCTTCATCCGAGATTTTACTCGGTGATGAACAAGAGGAGGAACTTGCTTGCCTTTCCTTATTGTTCTCTACTCCTTCCTTCCGACCTTCTACCTCCTCTCCTCTCCTCTCCTCTCCTCTTCTCTCCTCTTCTCTCCTCTCACGTCCCCTCCCTCTTTTCCTTTCATCGCCTCTCATCACATCTCACCTCACCTCACCTCATCCCATCCCATCTTCTCATACATTCTCACATCATTTCATCTGTTCTCATGTATCCCCCGCTCTTGTGCTCGTCAGAATTTTGCTCTTCACACACAATTGCCATCAGGTTTGTCACAACGACGCAGACCGCCAACACGACAGATAGCATAGCAGCTGTGACTTTCCTTCCTGTTCGCTCAAGATCCTTCAACATCCCCCGGCCACTTCTCACTGTGGCCAAGTCGGTTTTCAACACCAGGTTGACACCAGCACGTTTTACAGGAGTTGTTGTAAGTACTCTGCATGATGGAAGTACTTGCGGTCATTCACTCTAATGACACTGACAGGCGATTGATGTTGATCTCAACGATGTCATCTCAACTTTCCTGCAAGCTCGGGCCTCCATCGATCTCTATTTTGGTTCGTCTTTGTGTTACCAATCAGCGTCACATCTCGAAACTATATCTGTCTAAGCTGAAATACTCGTCAAACCCCCCCATCTGTCTCTTTCGACATATCATCACAAATGCGCAGCATCTTGTCTTCAAAATGTTCACGTCTGACAGATTGTATTTTCAGAATCCTTCATCCTGTACCTCAAAGGCAACTCTGGGGGCCTGTTGTCTCACAGGTGATATTATGAAATGCGCAGAACAAAGAGCGAATTTGTTTACAGCTGGGGGAGATTCTACCCGAAGATAGCATCAAACACAAGTGAACGCAGATTCGTCATGGTGAGATCCGATCATTGCATTTTCCTCATGTTGTGAATACTTCTTTCGTGCTACTTCAAACTTCTACTTCACATCTCTACTTTTTCTTCTGCTTTTCACGTCTTCTTCTTCTTCACTTCTACTTCTGATATCCACGCCCAACCTCCTTTTTGCACTCCTTTTGTTCATGGTTATTTTCACTCCTTGTCATTGTTTCATTTTTACTGCTTCTTCTTTTCACTTGTCCTGCTTCTTACTCCCTGCAACTCCTCGTCTATCAGGCCGACAACGTGGTTGATCTCGAAGGCAGTAACTTCATTTCTTCGGGCATTTACCGTCGAATCTTAAGGGAACCTCAAGGCTTCGCGAGCATGCAGCGACATCGATGGGTTCAGGTGGAGCAGAGCTGGGGATGGGAGGATGTCTTCAAAATCTCATTTGACAAGTGTGTGCTCTTGACAGGTGGGGGATAAAATCTTAGACAACTATCAGACCATGAGCTACTTCTGGATGAGGTCAAGAATTATCTTGCTGTTGGAGGATGCTCAGCGTTGTCGTTGTGATTGATTCATGGATTGATGATGACAATGTTGTTGTTGAAGATGTTAGTGATGTTGATGTTGTTGGTGTTGTTGATGTTGATGTTGTTGGTATTGTGTTGTTGATGAAGATGAAGATGATGATGATGATGATGATGATGATGATGATGATAATTCTATTCAGAATCCCATCTATGGACTTTGCGCTTGTCTCAGTCATTCCAGGGCAGTACGTAAGCCATGGCAACTTTGCTATCAGTTGTATCGAGTGATATCTTGCTATCTTGCTGCTTCAGATCGACGTCAAAGACGGTCTCATGCTCATCGAGACTCTTGCAGCGCCTCCGACATGCGACAAGATCACCGTGAGCCTTTTCCTGACATGATGAAAACTTTTGACATGATGAAAACTTTGACATGATGAAACCTTTGACAAGCTCGGATTTCTGGCTGCACTGACTTCGTGTTCCAGGATTTCTCATACCCTCCTCCTTCCTGCTGGACTCCGAACTCTCTCAACTTTCATCGACTCGATCTCATCGGTCAGTTTGCGCATTCTCTGCCCACATGACATGTCGTATCAGGCCTGTCCCTTCCGGACTACGACAGTGATCGGCGGGTAGCAACGTCGTCAAGCACGTTCTTCTTGGCTCCTCGCAGCTTCAACTCGCCTCATCTGTACCTGCAGACTCCCTGGAAGGTCTCGCAAGTCATCAGCATGCAGCAACTTGTTAATGTGCAGACGGAAGATGCGACTAAGGTTGACCCGACGACTCTGGGAGGTGGGGTAACGAGGACAGCCTTGCGGTGCCTCCGAGTCAGTTCCAGAATCGCTAATTTCTGGTTGGAATCTTTGACAATTTTGTCGTTTCCGTCGTTGTCGTCGTCATCATCATCTCAATCATCATCTCAATCATCATCTCAATCATCATCTCAATCATCATCTCAATCATCATCTCAATCATCGTCATCTTTACAAGACAACATTCAGTCAATATTCTTCGCATGTGAAGAAGGCGTCATGCTCATCTTTCCCGGTCAAATCTTCGACGACTTCATGGACCCAACGACTCAGGGCTGGTACCTCGATACCGTCAGGCTGGCCGACAAGCTCGTTGTCGCTCCTCCTCGACTTGTCTCTGCGTCAAACCCGACCTCTTTCTTCCTCAACGGGCAGGGGCTTGTCATCACCGTCACAACAACCGTCAAGCACTCCAAGAATGCAAAGACGACTTTCTTGCCGGCCGATGCAGCAGCAGGACGACTGTTCGGAGTGATCGGAGTCAACCTGACATATGATACGTTCGTCGATCAATTTATCCAGTCTACGTCTTCCTCTCAGGACCGAAAGTTGGGATGCAAAGACAGGTCTTGAAAATACCCTCGCTCCCTCTCTCCTCTCCTCTCCTCACCTATCCTCTCCTCTCCTCTCCTCTCCTATCCTCTCCCCCTTCCTCCCCTCCTTTCCCTTACTACCCTATCCCATCCCATCCCATCCTCTTCTCTCCCGTCCTCTCCTCTCCTCTCCTCTCCTCTCCTCTCCTCTCCCGTTGAATTAAACTCCTCTCCCTCTCAACTTCCTCCCCTACGACTCACCTTGCTTCAGGCCTCAAGTAGCATGCTACATGATCGATGAAGCAGGGTACATCATCGTCAGCCCACAGGCCATCGACATGAGGTTGAAAGGGCATAACTTGTCATTTCCTTCCCCATCCTCCTCCTCCTCCTCCTCCTCCTCTTCCTCCTCCCTTTCTCCCTCTCACATCACCATCGTGGAGCCTCTAGTGGTGGAGCAGCTTCTGCTTGAGGGAGTCATGGTCAACAGCAAGCAAGTGCAAGAGGACCTGTACGCCTCTTCCTTCTCCGTTAACCTGTCCTCCCTCGGCGACCTCCGTCAGCAGACTCCGACTGGGTCTCGCAAGATTGGCAGGGGCGTCCGCTTCAACGCAAGCACCACCACTTCCTCCTCTGCAGTATCCCGCATCTCCTTTCTGGAGCTGGAGGGGACCAATGCCTTCCTCCTCGTCATCGAAGGGATGGAGCAGCAGCAGCAGCAGCAGCAGCAGCAGCAGACATACTGCGGTCCGCTGTCCTCCACATGCCCGGACGTGTCGCAGCCGATAGCCGTGAAGGTGAAAGTCAGCTCGTGCTCTTCCTTGGCTCATCAAATGATCCCCGAACAAGACAAGAACGTCAAGGAGTCTTCCTTTCTCGACCTCTCCCTCCTCGACCTTCCCTTCTTCCGCAGGACTTACACTCGCATCTCCGGCAGCACCATGAGCTGCTTCATCAGCCTTCCCCTCTATGCGCAGTGGCTGCTGGCCTGGGCCGCGATCCTCGTCTGCTTCTCCTGTGCGCTGGCTCGCGTCCTTGTACGTCGGAGGAACCGCCAGAAGAAGGCGATGGAGGTGCAAGAGAAGCTGGGAGAGAAGGAAGAGAACGCTGCTAAGAAGGGAGCGAAAGTTGAGGAGGAGCAACAGTTGCAGGACGCATCAAAGATGGCGAAGAAGGTTCAGGCCAAGAGGTTCGACTACAGGTAAGGCTGCAAGATTCTCCCTCATCACTTTCTCATCATCATCATCATCATCATCATCATCATCATCATCATCATCATCATCATCATCATCATCATCATCATCATCATCATCATCATCATCATCATCATCA
>NW_005434661.1:872686-877366 GCF_000315625.1 Guillardia theta CCMP2712
ATCATCATACGGGCAGACTCGTAGCGCGAGCAAATCATCATCATCATCATCATCATCATCATCATCATCATCATCATCATCATCATCATCATCATCATCATCATCATCATCATCATCATCATCATCATCATCATCATCATCATCATCATCATCATCATCATCATCATCATCATCGTCATCATCATCATCATTGTCATCATCATCATTATCATCGTCATCATCATTACCTTCTTCTTCTTCTACCTCCTCATCCACCTCCTCCTCTCCTCTTTGTGCTACTCCTCCCACTCACCCCCACATCCTGCTCTTGTCCTTTTCTCTCCACACCTATCTTCCTCCCCTTCCTATTCTACTCTTCCCGCTCCTCCTCACTCCCTCTCCTTCCTCCCTTCTCCTCCCTTCATCTCCTCACGCTGCGAGCAGCCAGCTGGCATACGTACAGACTCAGATCACAGAGGACGTGTGGACGCGAGAAAGCGGGAGCTTCACTACCCTGGAGGCAGACGTGCAGGAGGTGGAGGAGGAAGTGAAGGCGGCTGGTAGCATCCTCGACCACTTGCAGCAGCGCGTGCAGAAGCAGGAGAGCCTGTCGATGGACTTCACGCGCTTGCAGATGAGAAGCAGTGTCAGTCAGTCAGAGGTGGAGAAGTGGAAGAGGGAGGTCGAAGAGCTCGCGGCCTCCGGCCACCTCCGCCACCTCGACAACTCGATAGCGCAGGACCTGACTGAGATGAGCGAGATCAACAATGGGATACTTGTTCCTGGTGAGAACAGGTGTTGGTGGTTGGAATGGAGGAAAACAGGAGGAGGAGGAGGAGGAGGAGGAGGAGGAGGAGGAGGAGGAGGAGGAGGAGGAGGAGGAGGAGGAGGAGGAGGAGGAGGAGGAGGAGGAGGATTGCACGTGCTGATGGGCTCGCAGGAACAAGGGAAGCAGCTTTCTATAGAAGCAACTACAGGGCGGTGAGATTTTGTTGTGCGGATGAGATGGAATGCTATCAAACATGTTTCATGTTGCAGAGAGAAACATGTGTCATGTCGTGCATTTTGTGACGAGCGTCTAGGTTGTACATGGTCTTCAAGACTTGTTGAACAGCAGGTAAGCAGCAGGTAAAGGGCAGACCGTGGAGAAGAATCAAACAAGATGACATGAAGCAGATATTATCATCATAAAGGATTTCAATCTACTTTCTCGAACTCATCATCACTGCTCGAAACTCACTGCTACCTCTTCAGAGCCAAAGATATACAACAATCACACCCTGTCCAACAAAATGCAGCACGAAAAAACTCTAAACTTCATAAACACATTTCAGATCAAAAAATATTTGTTCCCAACCACGATTAACAGCAACCCCCACTCTTGCGACGCCCCTCATGTCCTAAAGTCCTTTCCCTCTCCACCTGACAACCAAACCATCACTCCTTCCAACGCATCTCGATCTCTCACCTTGATCGACGACTTTCCATCTTTCTTCCCCTGTCCCGCTCCTTGCTCCTGAGTCTGGATTCGCCAAGTTCACAATCACAAACATCAGTAAGAACCAATCCATCATCTTCAGCGGACTCGAACAAGCAAGGAGGTCGCCATGCCTCTTACTCCTCCTCCTTGTCATCATCAACTCAATCATCACCATCAAAATTATTATCGTCACCATCATCATTATCATCATCATCATTTCGATCATCATCATATCCACTCCTCATAGATCAACCTTCTTCTTCTGCACAAGTCCCTTTGCCACAGCGCCGAAGAGTTCATCGATACCTTCGACAGACGTCACAGCACGACAACACGCGCCGGTAGCAGGGAGTACCTTTGTTGCTCTTCGCCGAAGTCTCCATACACACTGCCCCGATCGACTTTGCGTACGCCTCCGCCTCCTCCTGTGCCACCCTCCTCTCCTCCACCAGGTCGCACTTGTTGCATGCCAGCGCCAAGAAGATCTCACCCGACGCGTTTCGCTTCAACTCTGCATGGAATGTCATCCACCGCAGCCCTGGCCCAGCCTCACCTTCAACCCATGATCGGACTTTTTCATAGCTGTCTGCGTTCGTGCAATCTAGAACCAAGATCGCAGCTTCCGCTCCTCGGTAGTACATCGGTGCCATGGATCTGAATCGCTCTTGTCCCGCCGTGTCCCAGATCTGCATGGTGAGCCGCATTCCTCCAACATTCATCTTCTTCACCATGAAGCTCGCACCGATCGTGCTCGCTCCATGGGGTACAAACTTTCCCTCGATGAACCTGCGGGCAACTTGTCAAGACATCATCATATCACAGAGTTGAACAATCATCGACAAGAAACAAACAGTTCTGCTCCTCTCAGAGTATAGATCGTCATGCAACCACACCACAGGTGACCATAGAGACATGACTCTTTCTTTGCAACCTTGCAGATGATAAGCTATCGCAACATGCTCTCTTCATGCACAACAAACCATCTTCTCCTCATCTCTTCACCTGTGTACAAGACATGTCTTGCCCACTCCCGTGTCCCCCAGCACCACCACCTTCGCCTGAGCTGCATCGTCCGCCATGCTTGCTGCTACTTCTTCAAAACCAAATGGGTAGATCATGGGGGTTCTTCATGATGGGGTGGTGTTGGAGGCATGTTGATTATGTACCGGTACATTGAGGCTGTAACAATGTGAAATGGACCCCTTCTACTATGACCCCATGATCGCTGTGGTCACCTTATGAATGCCCCGACCACCCCAAACTTGGTTTGTATCTGGGAAAATGCGGAAAATGCTGCTATAACAAGACAAGCGAAGGCGGATGACAGACAAGGCTAGGAGAAGATGAGAGAAGAAGATGAGAGAAGAAGATGAGAGAAGAAGATGAGAGAAGAAGATGAGAGAAGATGGCGAAGGTGTTGATCTCAAGTTGAAAGAGGATGAGGATGATATTGAATTTGTCTACATTGAAGACGTGCAAGAAGACGAGAGCCGGGAGGAGGAACTCCCTCTTCATAACATCGACTTAGTTACCTGCTCATCATGGATCCTGGATCCTGTATGGTTCTTCAAAGGCAATCTCGACCCTTCGAGCCTGAAGCGATCTCTTTCTCGCTTCCTCCGCCTCTTCCCTGCCCTCTCAGGAAGGCTGGGTCCCTCCAGCGTAAAGCTCAGCAACCAAGGAGTTCCTTTCACAACGAGGAGGAGAGCAAGGGGGTCAGGGTACGACTACGTGCAAGAGGAGCCGAGGAGAGGAGAGTTCACGGACGTGCGAGGCTACGAGGGGGTGCTGGCAGGTACCGAGCCGATCATGACCGTCATGGTTACAAACTTCCGAGATTCAACGAGCGCGCTAGGGGTCGCGATCAGCCACGTCATAGGAGACGGCTTCACCCTCTACTCCCTCGTGGCGCTGTGGTGTGACTTGCACAACGACGGGACGTGCAGCGGGGAGTACAGCATGGACAGGACTGAGCTGATCCGACGAACGAACCCGGATGGCAGGAGGGGGACGAGAGCTGCGTTCCCCGCTGACTCTCTGCGAGAAATCCACAACTTTTGCCAGCAGCATGTGGGGGAGAGGAGGAGGATGTTCCGCTTCAGCAGCGAGGAGCTCGCCACCCTCAAGGCATCCGTGCCGTGTGCGGACGGGAGGAGGCCGACGACCAACGAGGCCTTGATAGCCAGAGCATGCAAGCTCTGTGGAGGGAGGGGAGGGAGAAAGGACAACGGGCCGGTTCAGCTGATGATGATCGCAAACCTCCGGGGAAGGAGCGAGACATTCTCCCCAGGCTACCTCGGGAACGCCTGCACCTCCCTGGTCGGCTTCTGTCCTGCTAAACCAAGGACAAGCGAGCTGCGGCAGCTGCTGTCCAGCTTCAAGAATGTGGGCGACCTGGTGAGGGAGAGGCAATCCTGCGATGCTCTCGTCCGCTACTTCGTTGGATGGCTGACTGGGCTGGAGGACGGGCTTGTCCTCCCCGGCCCTGTCGACTACTCGAGGCCTCTGGTTGCAACCAACTGCCAAGTCAGCCTTCCTGCAGAGCGAGTCAGGTGATGGTGAAACTCTGATCCTTTCCTGTTGCCCTGATGTCGCGATAGAGTGCTTTGCTCCTCTCCTCTCCTGCTAATTCCCCCCTCTAGCTTCCTCCAGTGTCCTCTCCTCTTCCGCTTTGTCCCTCCCCTCCTCTCACTCGCCCCCTCCTCTGCTGCGCGCTGCTCGCGTCCTTGGCTTGTATGACGTCGATGTGTTGATTTGACTAGCTCGCAGGCTGCGGGGGATGA
Source organism: Guillardia theta CCMP2712 (assembly GCF_000315625.1). Lineage (NCBI taxonomy): Eukaryota > Cryptophyceae > Pyrenomonadales > Geminigeraceae > Guillardia > Guillardia theta. Next base: position 876,929 of record NW_005434661.1, read on the forward strand.
CTTGTGTGAGGTTTGTGCCGCCTAATCTAGGAGATCAGATCTTGATTGTACCATCCTGCCTATCAGATGGTTCAGTCGACATGTACATCTCATGCCGGCTGTTGGACGTTGAGAATGGGCCGGAAGAGGAGAGGAAGAGGAAGAGGAAGAGGACGAAGAACAGTAGGGAATGCAAGAATGGCTGCCAGGAAGCGGCATCAACAAGATTCAAAGCAAGAATGATGGAGATGAGATGAGTCTGCGATGAAAGGCGGTGTGATAGATATGATGGGAGGTGATAAAGCGAGGCTCTCGATTCTCTTGTTTGTTTTGTACAACATCCCCGTTAAAGTTTTATCTTACTGAAGCCTCACATCCTGCCCTGAAGCAGCTCGTTGAAGCAACTCCTGAAACGGTTGAATAAGATGAAATGCAATTCTCCTCCTCCTCCTCCCCCCC
>NW_005434661.1:877466-998885 GCF_000315625.1 Guillardia theta CCMP2712
CCCCCCCCCCTCCTCCTCCTCCTCCTCCTCCTCCTCCTCCTCCTCCTCCTCCTCCTCCTAATCATCATCAACACCACCACAGCCACCAACAACAACACCCCTCCACCAGTATCACCATCCCACCTGCAGCCATGGCCTTGACAGCATTCCCGCGAAATCTTCATCAGCACTCAAGTCGGTCGCCCACTTTTGCTGCCAATCGCCGTCACAAGCAAAGTTCAAGAAAGCCCAAGGAATACTCAGGTATGAGATACTCACCATGTTACTTCCGTTGAAATACTCAACAGATGCACATCTTTCAAGGTACCTGTGACGACATCTTAAACGTGAATGAAGAAAACATCATAGCTTTTCACATTCGACACTCCTCTTCGCGTCCGACAAGACTACAGATACAAGACATGTTATACAGAGCAACTTCGTCTCTCTCTTTCTGCTGCAAGAACTGCGAAACAAACTCTCCGGCTGAAGTAAGTGCACTCATGGCCTCCTCGCTTCTTCCTTGTTGAAGGAATAACCTTGAAAGACAACAACGTCAGCTTAGAGAATCTATCTGCTCTTCAAATGAAAGCAGGTTGAGGAGTGGGAATTTGATCTGACAACTAGCAAGGAGCTCGAATTGAGAAAAAATGCAAGAGCCAAGGGAGGGGGAGGGGAGGGAGGCAAGAACATGGAAGAAAGAAGACCAGCTCAGTCAAAATCACCTTCCTACATCCAACAAGGTTTCTCCAAGGCCAGCGAGGGCCTCCGGGTGAGTTCCGTTGATCTTGAGAGCTTCTCTGTATGAGTTGCAGACCTACCAAGACAGTCATTTCATCCCATAATCGTCATCAACGTCATGAAGTACCGCTGAGTACCCAACCTCTTGTGTTTGAACATCCGGCGCGTTCTCAGTCGCAGATTTCTGCGCCTCGGCGAGCACAACGTAGCCGTCAGGCTCGTAATGCTGCTTCTCCACCATCTCTGTCAATTTGGCGGCGGCTATTTGGAACAATACAAACGCTCCCTGCTTGTCTCCCACCGTCTGTTTCAGTTCCGCATTTCTTGACAAGGAGTTTGCCCAGTTGCAAAGGCAGTTGACCCTGTCGTAGTCATATTGCATCATCGTCATCGACGTCTCAAACTGTTTGTACGCTCTTGCCCAGATGCTCTCTGACTCCGGTGACAGAACCACATTCCCTGCTACGTCCTTGGACAAAAGTTCCGCCTGAGACGAGAGCACGTCCGCAAGGTTGTTGGAGGCCTCGAAGTCGCCGGGGGAGAGCGAGCAGGCGATCTCGAGCTTGTTAGAAGCCTCAGCAAGGAGGACGAGAGCCTCGTCTCGCTTCCTCGTCTCAGCTAAGGAGTGCAGCACAGCTCCCCAATTGTTCAGAGCCTCGCAATGGTTCTCGTCCATCTGCAGGATCTCGCTGTAGATGCTAGAAGACGTTGACAGCGCCTCCTCTATCTGCTCTGCCGCGTTTCTTGTCCCCGCGTCTCTCAAGGTCGATGCCAGCGCGTCATACGCTACCCCGAGGTTGAACCGGAGCTCGATCGACTTCTGATCCTCCGGCTCCTTTTCCAACGCTTGATGGTAGAACTGGATCGCCTGTCGCAGCATGGTGCATGCTGCTTCAGGGTCGGCATGTCGTCGTTTCTCGGCTTTGTCGTGCATGTCCAGCGCTCTGTCAGAGAATGACTTGAACGTGGGAGCAGCTGCAATGCTGTCTCGCACGCTCTGCGTGCTGTTGAAGCGTTTCGGTAGCCTTGGCGGCATCGTGCACTCGCCAATGGAGATAGCTAGGGAGCAGGTTAAGACCAACCTGTAGCAGAGTTAGATCTTTCACTCGGGAGGATGTTTGATGAACAATCATCTCTCATCGCTCTTCAACTCTCTCTGTCCTTCATGTCATCTTCCTTCCTATCCTCTCCGCCTTGATCTTTGCTGTTCACTCTGTTTGACCTGTCTGACTATCCCTTTCTTCCTCCTTCTGCTGCTCTCTACTCCTCAACGCCGCTTCCCTTTCGTTGTCACGATTTCCTTTTCACGTGCATTTCGAGCCAAGTTTTACTCCCTACCCTACCACTGTCTTGACTGTACCCCCAATTATCTCTGCCATCATCTAGGTAGGGGTTATGACCCCACCCACCGGGTTCATGGAGTTTGCGATTTTGGTAGAAAGGTTACAAGCAAGGAACCAGAATCAAGCGTGTTGCTACTGCGAGTCTACTGAAACAACTGGCGCAAGAGCATTCAATGAATAAGCAGAAGCATGCTACAGCATCCTCTTAAGGCGTGAGACGTGTGGGGTCACGGGGGAACAGCGAAGTTTTCCTCACGTTGTCCAGTCCGAGGTAAAGCATGACAACTCTCTGTTGAGACGCGACAGCGTTACAGGCGCAGGTCATACATGCACGTGTTACCTCCAAGCCAATCCCTCCTCCTGCATGCGGAAAGGCTCCAAAGCGGAAGGCATCCACGTAGTGCTTCAACTGCATCATGGATTAGCCTCAACCACGCTCATGCTTGTGACTCACCTGAACAGGGTCCACTCCCTTGGCCTTGCACTGCTCGACGAGTAGTTCAACGTCGTGCACGCGTTGCGCACCAGACATGATCTCTTGACCACGCATGAAGACATCGTAGGAGTTGCTGTATCTCGGATCATCCTTGCACGGCATCGTGTAGAAGGGACGAACTTCCATGGGGAACTTTTCGAGTACGTAAAAGTCTGTGCCATACTTGTTCTTCACCATCTCTCCAAGCTTGCGCTCCTGCACTGTACTGATGTCCTGGAAGTCCGACAGCTCTGAGCCATCCTCGTTCTTCACACCTGCCTCACGCAGCATGGCAATGCCTTCGGGGTACATGAGCCTGAGGTTAGGTCCGACGTTGTAAGACATGGGCTCGAAGGGATACTGCTGGCTGATGATCTTGAGTTCATGCTGGAAATTCTTCTTGATACCTTCGAAGATCTTCACCATGAATTCATCCGTCACTTCAAGAGCCTCCCTGTACGACTCCTTGATCTCCATCTCGAAATCGAGCCCCGTGAACTCAGTCAAGTGGCGACCGGTGTGGCTGTTCTCGGCGCGGAAAACAGGGCCGACTTCGAACACTCTCTCCAGGTCTCCCATGATACACATTTGTTTGTACAGCTGAGGTGACTGTGCCAGGCATCCAGGCTGCTCAAACCTTGTGTTCTCCATGTACTTGAGGCGGAACACTTCAGCACCTCCCTCTGAAGCCCCAGCGATGATCTTAGGAGTGTGGATCTCCACGAAGCCCTTCTCCAACAGCGCTGTGCGGAAGTAATGGCAAACTGCAGAGCTGATGCGGAAAATTGCGTTCTGAGCAGGGACGCGCATGTCGATTACTCTGTTATCCAACCTTGTGTCGGTACCAACACGAACGTAGGCACCATCGACCTCCCCAGCCGCCAACTTGCGCTCTGACTCAGCGATTTCTGCCTCAGACCTGCTGGCATCATCTATCTGAAGAGGCAATCCAACCTCGGCCTTGGCAACGACGTACAGTCGCTGCACGGAGAGCTCGCAGTCAGTTTGGGTGCAGGACTTGACCTCGGCCTTGACAATCAACCCTTTGATATCCACCACGGTCTCCTTGGCTAGCGAACCCGCGAACTTGATCATCTCCTTAGGAGTATCGTCGTTCTTAAACAAGGCTCCTTGGACTGTTGACCCGCTCTGACGGAGAACAAGGAAGCAGTTGTTCCCCTTCGCCCTCGTGTTGTGAACGCGAGCGCGTACCCAAACTTCCTTCCCCTCGTGCTTGGCGCTGAGATTGCTGACGTGCACGAATGAGCGACCTGTGTTCTGATCCGACATGGTCCTCATAAGGTAACCATACTTCTTCTCAGGCTCATCCTTCAAGAATGATACAGGCTCCATCTTCGAAAAATCTTCTGCTTCGCCTGAAGCCTGGTTGCTGGTCTCCTTCTTTTCAGCAGCCTTGTATTCAGCTCGCTTGGCGTCTTTCTCCTTCTTGGTCAGATATTTCTTATAAGCTCCTTTGCTGGTGATGCGATTTCCCTCGTCATCAAACACTGGTTTGCCGTCAACAAGAAATTCCGCAGCTTCTTCCTGTTCAGGTTTTGCCTTGGCTTCCTTGGGCTTCTCGGTCTTCGCAGGGGCAGGGAGCTTTGATTTCAGCTCCATAAGCTTGGCAACTTCTGCATCAAGCTCTTCCTTGGAGTGACTTCCGGGGTTTGCCTTGTTCGCTTCTTTCATGCTCCTCACCTTCTCACCCTGCTGCTTCACTGCAGCCTCCATCGCCGCGACGTCAGTATCACCCATGGCTGTGTAAACCTTCAAATACTGGTGAGACCGTGCACAAACTGCACAAGAACACTTCGAAACGTTATCAAAGGAATCGTCTTTGACCTAGCACAAACGTTTAAGGACTCAATTCCTCGCTCTTGGGTGATTTGCTACAGAGCTAGCTGCGATTCGTTGTAATGCCCTAAGTCCTGTAGCCGCACTCTTGTCAAGTGGAAGCACTTCATATACCTAACTCCTCCTACTCCTACTACTCCTCCTCACTTCTTGCTTGTCCTCCGTGCCATATTTATATGCTCGTGCCACGACATTCCTTCTCATCGTTTTGAGAGATTGCCAATGGCTTTCCATCAAAAATTGAACATTTGCAACAAAATTTGAATACCCATGGTTCATTTCGAGATCTAAGAATGATAATGAAAAAAATCAAATGGTCTCCTATTACTTTGAAATCATCGATCAAATTTGAAACCGCCGAGTCTGAGTCGGAGCGCCACCCACAGCCTGTGACGGTGTCCCGGAGTCCGCGGGGCCCCGCAGCCGCGCCGCGGCCCGGCCAACATTCCCGGAATCATTCGGAACTTCTCGGAACTTCCGAATGCGGGAATTGGCCCGACGCCGCGACGTCGTGACCGGCAGGCTGTCAGAGACCGCGAGTTGCAGTGCGGGGGACCGTTGAACTTGAGAGTAGAGAGAGTGACTACTCGCTAGTACTGATCTTTAACTCAACTTTGAGTAAAGGACAGGAGTGACTGTCTGCGGCGGTAATGATGACTAGTGGGGGCTATAAAATCACCTAGTCAGAAGTTCTTTCCTCCATCCCTTGTACCCCATTCTCCGTTTACTCCTCCCCTCCGAAAACCACCCCCCCTTCATCCCTTTCATACCCCCACCCTGACCCATCTTTGACTCCTCCCATCTCACCTCCCCATGTGACTCCTCCAGTAGCCTGATTCCTCCACCAGGGAGTTTACACCCCATCCCTACCCCTATTTCCTCCAGCTCTTCTTACCAGGTCCTAGAAAGGCATAGGCCATGACTCCATAGGGGGCATGGAATGGGTGGGGTGGTAACAGGGAGGGGAATTTTCAGGAGGAACACCAAGCAAGGTATTTGAGCAGGCTGATCGCGAGGACAAACAACAAACCTCTGCCACACTCGCAATGGCGGGTGGGTTATCGACATCGGGACGTCCAGGAGCAGAAATAGCCAAGGCATGGTTTACCTTCCTCGTCGTTTCGCTGGCAGCAAAGCTCGTGGGCCCTTACTTTCCTCGCATTGGTTTTCCTCTCATTACAGCATACCTCGTGACAGGTATGATCGCAGGCCCATACTTGTTAGAGATTGTGAAGGAGCCGGACGTCAAGGACCTTCACTACATCAATATGGTTGCCCTTGCCTACATCACAACATCAGCAGGAGCAGAACTTCACATTCAGGAGCTGAAGCCATTGATCAAGGCTTTGCTCGTACAAACGATAGCAATTTCTATCATCACGTTCGCGATTGAAACCGTCTTGGTTGGACTTCTTTCCAGCACGTCTCTTCTTGCATGGATCAATCCTTACCCCTCTGAGTGCAGATGGGCTGTGGCTACCATCTTGGCATCAATCTGCATTGCAAGGAGTCCGGCAACAGCAATTGCCATCATCAAAGAGATGCGTTGTAAGGGCAGATTGACCTCTACCATGTTAGGCATCACGGTACTGTCAGACGTTTTCGTTTTGATCAGTGTTTCTATCACCACGTCATTGGGAACTTCCTCGTGCAAGGGAATGCCATTTCAAGGTGCTTCTTTGGGTATAGTGATAGCGATGATCGTGGTTTCGATATTGATCGGGATTATCATTGGCTACTTGTTTATGGGCTTGATGATGTTCAGCAGATTTGAGATGAACGCTCTGATCTTTCCTCTGGGCTTTTTGGTCTTTCTTGGAAGCAGCATCTTCACAACTGAAATCTCAGAGCTCGTGCCGGAAGAGAAGAAGATGCATCTTGAACCTCTCTTGATGTGCATCGTCGGAGGTTTCATTTGCGTCAACTTCAGCTCCTTTCATCATCGTTTCTGCCACGCTCTTCAAGTAGCTGCACCTTACATCTTTGTACCTTTCTTCACCCTCGTCGGTGCCAGTCTGGACCTCAAGACGTTTGTAGCGTCCATCGGCTTTGCGCTGGTTGTCTCGATTGTACGAGCGATGTGTATCTTCGCAGCGACGTCTTCTTCTGGCTGGCTTGTGGGACAATCCAAGGCCATAAATCTCACCATATGGATGACGCTGATATCGCAAGCTGGGTTTGAACTTGGAATCGCCTCTGAGATCGCAGAGAAGTTCGAAGGTTGGGGCAGAAAGTTTCAAGCGGTGATTATTTCCGTGGTCGTTATCAATCAGTTGGCCGGAGCTGTGCTCTGTAAGCTTGCATTTCGATGGTCTGGAGAAGCAGGGAAAGCAACCGGAAATGAGGCCCACGAGGAGGCTGAAGCTGATCCGCATGCCGTGCACACAGCAGATAAATACAAGGCTCTGATTCTCGGATGCACTCCTTCGTCTAAGGCTCTTTCAATGAATCTGCTGCGCAAGAGCTGGGGCGTTGTTATGTTGGCTTCTAGTGAAGACGAAGTTGAAGAAGTCAACAAAGGGATCTGCGAATGGGCGGTAAGAGGCTCTTGAATTTGATCTTCATGTTAGCTTTTTCTGATCATTAGTGCAGGAAGAAACAAGAAAAGATGAAATCAACCACGCCCTCCGCAGTGGTTTTGATCCTCCTGTCTTCCCAGCTGTTCCCATGGAACAATCCTTCAGAGCTCTACCAGTCAAAATGAGCAGCTCCGTCACCTCATCAAGTAGCAACCCGCTGGACGATTTCGTCAATTTCGCCCTGACTGTGGAAGCATCGATCGCAACAGTCAACGCGGACGCATTCAAACCAAGAGACGGCGACTCCTCCAAGCACGAACAGCTGAATGCTGATACTGTCGCCACGCTGAGCCCCAAGGGAGACGCTATCATCAACTTGCAGTCCCATCTCACTCATGGGGTGCAAGTGCAACATGAAACATTGTCGTCGATCGACGAGAAGTCGCGAAGGAGTAGCTCAGACTACCTCGAGAAGTGCAAGGAGCTGTTTGCTGTCATGGACGACATGGATGGTCTTCGGGTCATCGTCTTGGCCCTCCCGACGACATGCAGGCGCTTGCGCTCTTGGAGTCCATCCAGGAGCATCTCTCCTCTCGTCCTCTTGTCCATAGAATACGCTACATCGTCCTCATGAAGGATGTCAGATGGGCCGAGGCCTTCACTCTGTTGGACGCCATTGCTCTGCACGAGTTTGTGAGCTCGACGAGGGTCGCGCTGGTCGCGTCAGTCACGCCGGACGATGCTGCTTTCACTCTGGTCCCTCCCTGCAGCGATGCTGGGGCTGTCAGCGACGCCTTCTTGGAGTTCTGCGACGGTCCACTGCTGAGCCAGTGTTGTCCCAGCAGCTCAGGGTATGCTTCCTCCCCTGCCTCTGTTTGTTCCTCTGACCGACTGTCTGACAGAGCGAGCAAGGAATGGGCTCACGGGGAGGATCAGATCGATTCCAAGCTCATGAATATTCTCCGTGAGCGGATGCAAGTGAGGAAGACCAAGGCGTCAGGGGGTCGAATGCTCCGAGCTATCGAGGATTTCATCACGAGGAACTTGCCTGTATCAGCGGCAACTCCCCTGCTGATGCCCATCAATGCTGTCAGATCGCTGGCGTCCACGCCCCCTGTTACTCCAGGTCTGAGGCCAAGGGCTATTCAAGTCAGCGCCCTGTCTCCCCTTCAGGAGTTGGACGTCCCCACCGGAGCGGAAGAAAAAGTCTGATGAAGATTGTAACTAGCTGGACTGTTGATGTGTCGTGTTGAGAGATGAAGGAGAGAGAGCTTCATCTGCACATGTCGGTTTGAACGAGTCTCAGAGGACTTTGACGCTATGTTAACGGCAGGGCCTTGAGCCTTTGTCCGTCAGTTGACATAATTAGATGTTACAGTAGATCTAATGAAATCAAGGCAATGATCCCAGTGATGCAGACCGTCAGTGCTGCTTCTGCCTATGTGAAAATGATGAGTATGCTCGATTCTTTAACTCATATCTGAGCCCCTGCCAAGATCCCCACTCGACATCTTATTAGAGCAAACAGTGTATGGGACGGTAAGGCTAGACATCTCTACCATGCTCCTCTTGACAAAACTCAACCGAGCTGTGTGTCTAGGTAGCAACGAAACGATGAGCAGATGCAACAGAGCAAATACTCGTTTGTTCTAGGCGGATTGCAGGTTCACTGCATCATCAAACAAACAACAACATTCTTTGCAAGCACGAGCAACAACCTAATCCTCAAGGTATTCATTCTTTGCTTAGCGAAGGTAGTCTTGTGAGGTAGCAGCAATGACATGCGACATATGACCTCATCGTAAATGCTCTGTAGCCTGGAATATATCGTCTGCAAGAGCGCTCATGTTCGCTGTCATGTTATCTGTGTGCGAATTGATGCCGAAATTTCATGCATATTCACGTCAGAAATTTTTACATGAGATATCTTGTGATGAAAGGTAAAGACCTTGAACATTCTATTATGTTTCATCGTTGCCACACAACTTTCAGGATCGGAGAATGATTTATTCGAACCAATTCGACATAGTCATTCAGACATATATGCTTGAGCCCGCTGGAAATGTCTGTTCAACAATCAAGGTATTCACGAAGATTCCTTGTCACCTTGTATATAACCTCCACCCATCAAGACCATCAAGCATCGCAGGCAGCTGATGGTATCCAACGCCTCAGTTCCCTTCGATTCATCTTGATCACTTACCCAACTAGCTTTCGTAAAAATCAATATCCGTGTGAAGGAATTGTCATGGTCAATCAATTCTGTATCTCAGGAATGAGAAAGTTTGATAACAGCTCATGTCTGATGACACTGTTATTGCTCGGGGATCGCCGCTTGATCATCGGTCGGAGAATGAGTCAGTCAGCGACCTCATTTCCACCTCGTCTGATGCATCATCATTCCAACTGAACCAGAAGAAGCAACAAGGCTGGTGTAGCAACATGATCACTCCTCCTCAATCATGCCGAAGAAGAGAAATTCTTGTGCGTGTACGCCAGACGATCAAACCTTTGCTTGCTCAACGATAATCCCGTGCTTGCATATGCTGCTGCTCCAGCATGCCTTGCATCGCGATCTCATGTTTGTTCTCTTTCTCTGTCCTATCGTCTCTTGAGGTTGTCGTTCTTGTGCTCACACTGTCTCCCCTTCTTCCGAGTCCTCCATCTCACTTCTTTCGTCTGACATCACCATTCGGCTCTCCTGTTATAGTCCTCCATGAAGTTCGTCCGGCATCGGTCAAGGTTCTGTCCCGTTTCGTCATTTTCAACTTGCACCAAAAAGTTTCAAAAATTGAATTTTAATCGGAGAAATGTATGAAGATTTCAAATTTTCAATTGGAGGAAAATTGAACAAAATAACGGTCTGTAACGGTCATGGAAGCTACCATGCAGGTAAACAACAAGCTTGTGGTAAAAGCGAAGTGAGAACAAGTTTTTGGAGACTGAGAAAACAACAAAACTACACATGTAGGCAGAAGAGTGAGATGATGATTCCAAGATACGTTGCGAGGATGAGTTGCAAAGAGACAAGGTGAGAACAAGGAGAAAGGGGAAAGGTATCTGAAGTCAAAACGGAAACGAAGGTTGAGATTTCTTAGCATGAATAGTGAGCGCAAGTAAGGGCATTTAGGGTTTCAATCTCGTAGCTGTTGTCTTCACGCCTATGAAGGGGTCTGTATGTAGTGTGCCTTCTGTTACAATGCAGTTTGCTTCATCAAATATTACTTTTTGTTCGATTCACTGTAATTCTTTCCCGGAAGAAAATGAAGGATACCTTTGCAGATGCTGAAGCCAATACACAAGAGATAGTGGCTTCTTTGCTCTCATGAAAGCTTTGCCTCAGTGGGGTCTTAGCGACTTTGGCATCAGCTAGTCTAAAAGAAATATGATGGCAGTAAGCCACCGAGACATCCTGAAGCGAACAGAACAGCTGGCAAGGTCTTCTCGACTGGCCATACACAGGTTGACACGGAGCGTTGATGCTCTTGAGCAAGATGTGTTGCCAGTGCATGAGCAGACCAGAACCTTGTATGAGTTACACCAGAACGCAGGGACGGCGATCGAGCGACTGGAAGACATGTGTGATAAGCTCAAGTCAGTGATTAAGATAGGAGAGGTGCTGGGCAAAGCAAACAAGGATTGGGAGAAGTTCTACTCGTATCTGGAAGAACTCAATGCTTGCAGGGCCTTCCTCAAGAGCAGTCCTGCGCTTTCCAGAAGTAATGGCATTGTTCAAGTCACAGAACAAACTTTGAATATGGCGGTTGAATCTATCGTGAGTGAAGTAAGTCGTCTAGTTGACAACGTGCCCATCGATGTTGGACAAGATTTTCGTCAAAGAGATAAATCAGAGAAAGCAGACCAGTCACAACTTTTGCAAACTGTACGGGAGCTGAGGAAGCTTCGAATGGCTCTGATCAAGATAGGACAGGATAGAATGCCCCAAGTGCTTCTGCGTCTGCGAATAGAAACGTCCCTTGCCTTCTACAAGCGACTCGAAAGGCAAGAGAAAGCTATGAATGATCGTGAACTCGCCAACTACTCCCATCGTGATCCTTCTTCTGTAATCTCAAAGCTTCCTGATACTCTCATCACCTTACTCAATTTCGAGAAGAAGATCTTTGGACATGTGCTTTCCAAAGATTTGGAATCTGAAAGCCAAACAGAGACAGAGAGCTTGGAAAAAGATGCTGAGGTTGACTACGAGATGGTCAAAATCTTCGACAGCTTCTGTTGCAAACTGATTCCAGAATTTTGTCGAGTGATGAAGGACAATCTCAAATCGAAATCCAAGGACCTTATGTCGCCTGACGTGTCTGCACAACATGCATGCAGCTGGACAATCTCTTGCATGGACTTGTACGATCGGTATGCTGAAGTCAGATCGGAGCTCATCAAGCTCTTTCGATACCTTCCAAGCGAAACCACTCTAGTAGGCGACATCGACGGACTTGTACCTGACATCTGCAGCGCATGCAGCGTCACCCTTGCTCAGCTGCCTGCCATAGTGCAGAGTCACGACGTGATGCGATTGGAGCAGCGGGCGGCGACAGACAAGTCGAAGCATCGGACGAAGGTGTTGGACTGCTCCGTATCTGAGATCACCAGGCTGCTTGGAGGGGAAATGAAGCAGTTTGTTATCCTCGAGGAGAAGTACAAGTCCATCTACCCGTCCATCAAAGAGTGTGACAAGAAGATGCACTTGCCTAACCTGCTGAGTGAATGGCTTGTCAACCTGTGTGATGCCTGGGAGGTTGGTACATACCAAGGATTACATGAAATTAATTGGATGTTTTGTGCAGACAAACTTACAAGCAAAGGCGAAGTATCTGAACGACTCCAAGGCAGCTCTGGTTGTCCGAGGACTTGAGTTTATCTTCTAATTGATGTTTCCTTCGTTTTGCATCAGATATTTTCGTTGAACAATCACTATCACTTTATCAAAAGGCTACAAAAGGAACCAGAGGTGACTTGCCCTTTCTTGGACTTTCACTTTCGTGCCGATAGTTGCGTGTCGTTTGAATGTTTGCTTGGGACAGGTCAAGAAATCACTTGCTGGATTCCTGCTGGTCCGACACTAACACTCGACCTTCCGTTGCATTCGTTGAAGTTCTTCCAGGCACTGCAGAAAAAAATTGACCTTGAGAGCAAAGAACTGGTGAGCCCACTTTGCTTGTTCAAGTCTTCAGCTGAGCCTCATGGCGTGTTGGTCTATCTGCAGGTCCAGGACTCGTGGCTAGGAGCTCTCTCTGCTCTGTCTGCTGTCCATCTCCCCTCAAGCCACTTGAAGCTGGTGACTTCATGAAACTCTTCCACTGCCCTGCGGTGACATCGAGGCAGGACATGCGACTGAAAAGGAGTGAGAGGCACAGCGTGAAGGACGCGCTGACATTGTTCAACGCGGAGGTGAGGGTGAGATGCAACAGCAGCTGTTGAGCGAGCTTGTCAGGTTGAGATGATCCTGCACAACGAGATGTGGTATGTCGAAGACGAGGGCTTCCGACAGATGCTGGCTAAGGGTAAGAGGATGAATATCACGAGGCTGTGCGTGATGTGAGAGTTCAGGTGCAGCAGACTTTGTTCTGCCTTATTATGTAGATTTCGTCACCAAATTCTGTAATTCTTCGTTCTCGACACACAAAGACAAGTACATCAAAGCGAAAATTGAACTTTGCTAACAGACTTTTCAGGTACATCGCATATACTGATCAAAGTTTGCGATCAGCCATCGAGGCACTTTACTTGCGTGGTAGAGGGAAAGAATTACGATAGGTTTCCTTATTTGTCCAAAGTTTAGATCTTAACTTTAACCAGAGAAGAGAGTAGCAAAATGACAAAGACCGTCACTCTCCGATCCGTTCAATCATCTTCTTCTCTATGTTTCTGGGCCAAATATTAGAGACAAGACGAACAGCAAATATTAGAGACAAGACGAACACAAATATTAGAGGCAAGACACTGGCATAACAATCAGGGTCGCACCTTCTTCTTCTTCTTCTTCTTCTCTGCTGAATGATCGTAGTCCTCGTGGTCGTACTCCGTCTCCTCGTGCTGCAAGCATGTCAATGCGGGCCAACAAGTCAAGACAAGCAGACTCATGTGATTACGTGGTGCTTCTTCTTCTTCTTCTTGGTAGATTCCTGCTCCGCCTCTTCATGGCTGTCGTGCTTGTGTTTCTTGGAAGACTTGTCTGCCGGGGCAGCGCTCTCTTTCACCTTCTTTGGTGTCACTTCAGCCTTCGGCTCCTGCTTCACCTTCACTTCTGCTATTGCCCGTCAGGCGACGCTCAAAGTATGTCAGCATGGCTTACCGCCAGCAGGATTACGTTCCTTTGCCTTTGCGTCGAACGTGGCTTTCTGTGCGGGGCTGAGGCCCTTCCATCGCCCCGCCAGCTGCTTCATGATCTCAGTTTGAGACTCTGAAGTCCCCGCGCTTCTGATCTTTTCTCCTTCTTCCTTGATGAAGATGTTGTAAGCAGATGGCGGCCTCGACTTCTTGTCGCCCTTGACCTGCACTAGAGTCAAGAACGCACATAGCCAAACTCAGCATGCCTTCCGTTTATCTTCCTTCAGTTCATGTCTGATCTCTTTTTGGAAAGTCACCAACGCCTTAGCACAATCCATTAATTAAAAAGGGATCGTGGGATACAAGACAGTACTACCTTCCCAAAGGTAGAGTAGGCTTCACCTAGCCCTTGCAGAGCATCGGTTAGCTTAGCGAATGCTGCGTCCGACATGGCCAACTGTGCAACGACATCAGTACATGTGGTTATCCCACATTTGCAAAGAACATTGTCATAAGCACTCTCTCACGTCTATCAGAAAGAAACTCTGATACTATCTTATCACGCTATGCATTTTCGAAAAAGCTCAACATTTTCTTACACCGGCATTCTGGTTTGATGGTGTTGCCCATTGATATCAACTTTGAAACAACTCTCTTAACAGATTGAACATGCCACCATCTCCACCGATTCTGATGTTGCTTGTGATAACCACTTAAGATATCAATCGTTTCCAACACTATCTCAAACTGATGTCTCACTCTATCTCATAGCTCGTTTCTCTTCCCCACAACTTCCTGGTTCCTTCATGTTCGGCCTGCTCTCCTCATGCCTTCACCTTTCCTTGCTCTCTGGTTTCTCGCATTACTATCTTGTCTTTCTGTCATCTGGACATCTCCCTTCCTCTCCTGTCTCCTGCCCTCTCTTCTGCTCATCCCACGCTCAGGCGCTTCCCAGCTCCAGCGCCATGCATAGGGATCCGCCCGCCGACATAAATGGGGTAGGGGTGGGCAAAGGAGATCAATGTGTCCGAAAATGGGGGTACGTGTCGTCCATGGGGTCCTGTACAACCAGTAATGGTGGGTACTTTTGAAGGTTCAAGCACCGGTCATGTCAGAGATGATCAAGAGGTGCCCTGGGAACTCCAAAGCGGAGGGTATAGAGAGTGTAGGTCAAACAAAGGGGTGCTAAATCCTTGAATAGTTGGTGGGGGTACCTGCCGTTATTTTTTGATTCTCGAACAACTCCACCGAGCTCGCCCTGCGTGTATCATAGTATTGCCGGGCCCGGGCATGATGATCTCCGATACAGCATGTTGCCAACACTTTCATCATACTATGATACTGAAGAACCATACTTTAGAAAGCTGTTTGAACTACCGCGCGTTCAGCCTGGAATACCAGGCTTGCCTGGAATCTGGCCTGGAATACCCGGCGCTGTGCCTGGAATACCCGGCGCTGTACAATTACTGGATGGAGTGACGCATCCAGGGAGTGGTTTCTGCAGCAGATAGGAGCGCCGGGGCTGACATGTCGAGCGGATGGCTTCTGCGATAGCGTCGGGGGTGCATCCCTCCACAGCCTTGCAAGCCTGAGCTGTCCTACTGTTAGGAAAGCGCTTCGTGAAGCTCTTCACCCTCTCGACCAAATCGGCTTGGGGGACCGAGGCATGTTGCGAACACTTTCATCATAGCTTCCTTCGCGCCCTGGCGGCTTCCCCTACACCGCGCGTGCAGCCATGATGCCTGGAATACCCGGCGCTTTTTGTCCTAAACCCTAAACCCATCATCTTCCCTCATCTTAGGAGTCCAGCCGCAGTCGGTCCTTCTTGTCCACCTTCAGCGAGCAGGCCAGCACATGCATCTCTGCGGAATTGCTCAGTGCTATGAACAGGAAGCTAAGAGGTCGACGCTCTGTGTCGTCGCTCTCCGCCTCCTGCTCAAGCTCAGCAGCTGCCGTTGCCCGTGGCGAGAACGCGCTGCCCCTCCTGGCTTTCTTGCTCTCACGCTCTGGGGTCTTCGCCCACTCTCTCAGCGACATGAACTCCAGGCTCAGTCCCCGGAGAGTAGAAGGTGTCGTGGAGGTGTGCACCGCATCCCTTCTTGCTGGCTGGTTTCTCGCTCGTCCAGTCTGCATTCCCACTATACTGTGACTACGCTTATTCCTGGGCAAACATCGATTCTATGGATACCAACGAGAACACACAGAACACCTCACCGTACAGTGTTTGGTACCTACGTCGGTGTGTTGTTAGATGTCGTGTTGGATGTTTTGATTGTGGCGGGAGGGGGTGGGGGGTTTGATGGCTGCCTCCAGTCACTGGGCGTGCTCTGCATACCACATCATCAGCTGGATGCATTTCATCATCTTCTGCCTGCTCGCTCTTTTCCTGATCCTCCTTCCATGTCTCATCGAGTCTCTTAAGAGACCAATCCACGACATTCTGAACACATCTGGAACAAGATCGATTTGTCCTGATTCAATAATTGACTGGATTGACGGGATGTTGGGTTGCTGTGAAAAGATCGTATTGAAGCCATACACCCTTGGGCCCATAGTGCCACCGCTTATTGCTGTTAACTCCTATCCCGTGCTCACGCCAGTGGTATCCTCCCCAGGAGTGGTCGCTTTGCAGCCTCCTGTCCTTCATCAGACTCAGATACCTGTCTCCCCGTTTTGAACAACACTGGTATCCTTTACTATCCTGCAGCCACGATATGTTGCTCACAACGTCTGTCGTGATCATGGGGATTTACACTAGCCCACGCTTGTTTCAAGATCGCATCAAAGAGAGCTTGTTTTAGAGTGAGCTCGAGTTTGGATGGTAAAAACAAAAAAGACAAGCGGATGGAATGTTTTCTTGTTCGATTGCCTGTTCAAAAACTGGCAATGGAGTCCCACTTGCGTCACAAGTACCGATGGTAGGATGAGATAGCTGCGTCATTGCAGCATGCAGCTCAGGAATTTTCCCTCGTAGCTGAGTCATTTTGAACCTTCACCCTGAGGCCTTGATGATAGAGTCACGCATCTGTGTGCAAAATGTTTGGCCTACGTCAGCCTGCCACTTGCCCTGTGATGAACAAGACGAGGAGCACAATATAGAGCCAGAGATCATCGACCGCTGGGAGCTGCGTGTCCTAGTAGAAATTGATTTGATCCAGGCCATACACGCACATCCCATCATACCTTGCGCCTAATATGCGTGATCGAGGTAGAGAAATCGTGTACGCGATCTTCTTGTTCCTCGTAGTGAACGAGCAAGTCACAACCAGGCGATGGCAAAGATGGAATTGGCTGCAAGGCATAACATGCGCCTACAACAACGCCTGATGCGCACGGGTGCGTCCGCATTAATCGTGCTCACTTGTTTTGTTCGGATTTACAAACACGCCTTCCTTCAGTCGTGATGCTACACTTGCAGTATCCCGACGAAGAAGAAGCCGCAATCATCGTGGCAACTCATCAGTTACCAGATCAATCGATCATCCAATGCACAACACGGTCAAGTTTACTAATCTTGCGCTGCACTCACCTCCTCATTCATACCCACAGCCAAACTCGCTCCTCTAATCCAATGAAGAACTGAACAAGCAGCGTTGTTGTATCAAGCTATTTTCAGTTGATTGATAGCTGGGGGGCAAATACGAACGCGTCTGAGAAGCGAACATCGCGCAGAACAAATATCAAATTACTCTCTTGACCCAGACTAGGATAAACGTAGAGCTACTATATGTGACTCTATTGCTTTTTTTCTTATATTATAACGTCGCAGGTTATACGACAGGGACAGCTTCCTAAGGTCCGCAAGGCCCCTAATCTGAGGCGGCCGGGTAGAGAAAGAGATCAAGAGTGTAGAGGATCCGAGGAGGCATGCAGAACTTCGTGAAGACAAGGAGCAGCTTCGCACAAAAGAGGAGCAGCTTCGCAAAGACAAGAAGCAGCCAGAGTCAGATGCTGGGCTTGATCGCGTCGGCTTGTGCAATGACAAGAAATACTTCCGTGTAGATACCTCTTACTTGATGGTGGTCGGCGATGGGAACAGCCGACAAGAGCGTCTGCTCTATTGCCGAGAAGCCTTCTTGAAGCAGCATACTTTCCTGAGAGAGCGGGTGCTTGACCGAGGGCACTGACGGCGACGTTATCCTTCTTGTCAGGCTGAATGCTGTAGCAGACGGCTTTTGTGTTCAGGTCGCAGGTAGTGAGGCCGACAGACCGTCCAAGGCTGCCGTTTCCTTGTTTGGCGAGGCTTTCACTTTGCTCCGAGCCAGGTCCGGTCACTGGGCACCGCAGCCCGTTATGGAGTACACTGATCAAAGATTTAAGTTAGGAGTGAGATGCCGCGTCACCTGCAAGGCGTTCCTGGCACTAGGCCGATGGCACGGGTTAATCCTGGATTTCAGCGTGTCACACGTATTTGACAAGGATGGGATTAGCCCGAATACTGCGGCAACGAGAAAACTCTTGGAGGGATTGAGCAGTGTTTCCTCGTTGTACGCCGAGATGCCTTGCTATATCAAGCCATGTCATCAAAGAAGTGTGGTGGCTGGCGGAGCGCCCAGCACCATTCTGAAATGAAAAGATCCTTGCAGTGTGGGAGGCGTGAAAGAGCGCCTCCGGGACCCTCCATGAGTCGTCTTGTATCTCTCTGTTTTTGTATCAATGAAATCTCAAAGCATTACTCTACTCTGCTTGGACTCCTCCTCAGTTCAAAGGTGGAAACGCAACCTTCGCCTTCTTCTTCTCCTCGCCTTTCTTCCATCCATATCCCTCCAGCGCCCCACAGTCTTCGACAGGGCTTATCCGGAACACCGGCATCCTCTGATTCGGGATGAGGAAGATGATCTCCACCTTCCATGCACGACCTGGAGGAATGCCGAGGGCCGTGAGAGCATCCAGGAAGAAAGAAAGCTTCAGAGCATGCTTCTCTCTCACGGTTACCTGCACAAACACTGCCTTCTTGGCATTCTTGTCTACGATCAATGCATCGTATCCTCCCTGAAGCTCGCTGATCGGCCTAAAGCATACCGCAGTGCGAGGGAGAGAATGATTGCCTTGCAGCGGATCAAAGAACACGACGCTATGTCCTTTCCAAGGCCGAGCCTCACGTGGTCTGTTATGTGATCTGCGGTAAGTCAATCTCAAGCCCCGTTGCACCTCCTTGAAAAAGATCATCTCGAATAAGCATCCCTTCACTGCCGCATTGGATATGCTGTATTTGGAAAAAACTCTCTTCAACTCCTCTGCTTCAATTTCGTGCATAAGCTTCCAGGAAATATACTCGCTTGCTGGCAACCACCTTACTTCACCGTCGATCACGAAAGTTGCTATCAAGCGATTGACCAACTGCGTCGAAGAAGCGCCTATGTTGCCCCTGAAGATAAGCTCCAGATCTGGAACACTCCGAAACGCTTGATGGATAAACTTAACCACATCGTACGCGCTCATTTCGAACATGTGCCGACACGACCCACCAGCGAGGTAATGCTTCTGCCTGACCCGCGCTTCTTTCGACCTACCCAACTGCATCTTCTTGATACCCAATCTGCTCAGATCCAGCAGACCCAGATCCATCTCCAACATGGATTCTACTTCCTCATAAAACTCGTCTGACTGCACTGCCTGCAAGTATTCATCAATGGTCCAGGAGACGACGAGATGCTCTTCCAACTGCAGCAGCTTATCCTCGTGATAGTAAATTTTGTCCCTAGAAGCCATGGATGTCACCACCACCAACCGTCGATTGCTTCTGTCGATGTCACGCCACCTTCTGCATGCATCAAAGGCTTCCCAATGATTTGGTTGGTGTCCTAAGAACCCATCCAGTACAACGAAACGCCTGTTGCCGTTGGACCATTCTCTGAGCAACGTCTCCACCAGCTTCCCGGCAGTTATCCTCTCGATTACGCATGTTCGTCTCGTACTACCTGCGACCTGAACACAAAAGCCGTCTGCTACAGCATTCAGCCTGATGAATGTCACACTCCATTCGTTCATGTCCAGCATCAACAAGAAGGATAACGTCGCCGTCGTCTTTCCTGTCCCTGGCGAGCCCATTATCCACCCAAGGGCACCCCTGTCCAGCACCCGCTCTCTCAGGAAAGTATGCTGCTTCAAGAAGGCTTCTCGGCAATAGAGCAGACGCTCTTGTCGGCTGTTCCCATCGCCGACCACCATCAAGTAAGAGGTATCTACACGGAAGTATTTCTTGTCATTGCACAAGCCGACGCGATCAAGCCCAGCATCTGACTCTGTCCAAGCAATGCTCGCTCCCGACAAGGGACTCTTCTGAAGGCTGCCCTCTCTGAATAAAAGCAGCTGTCGAAGCTGCTCCTTGTCTTTGCGAAGCTGCTCCTCTTTCTTGCGAAGCTGCTTCTTGTCTTTGCGAAGCTGCTCCTCCTTCTTGCGAAGCTGCTCCTTGTCTTCACGAAGTTCTGCATGCCTCCTCGGATCCTGTTGCCCTACACTCTTGATCTCTTTCTCTACAACCTGAATATCGTTCTCTACACTCTTGATCTCTTTCTCTACACTCTTGATCTCTTTCTTTACACTCTTGATCTCCTTCTGTAACCCCTTGATCTCTTTCTCTACCCCCTTTTCGGAGCTCTCATCTCCTCCGCGCAGAGTGAGACATTCTCGGACATTACCAATATTCCGTAGGTCACTCTCAGGGTTGTCTAGCAAAGTTTGTGCAGACCTTGTTTGGAATCCTCCGCTCAAACATGTCAAAGGTGTCAAAGATCTAGCAACCTCGAAGGCCCCACAAAAGCTTCCGTCCAGCTCCCTCCCATCAGCGAACTGCACGTTTGCCGGTCTCTTGAAGCATGCGAAGAGGACAAGCAAACCACGCATGGCAGGTACCGGCACAGCGGAGGCAGGCGCCATCTCATCGGTCTTTACTCAAAGTTAAGTTAAAAATCAGTACGACGACAATCAATTTTAGAGCTGCGCGTCCGATCTCAGGCCCAGTTCCCGGGCCTTCCTGAGCCTTCAAGCCGCTGATCACGGTTCATCACTGAGGCCAGTTTTTCCGCCGGGAAGGCCCTTACCTCTTGTAGTAGCACCACCCCACTGGGTTGGAAGGATCGGACTGAATTAACGGTTTGAGAGCAAAGTGTCGGGCCTTTATATCCTCAGGCTTGGGCCGGGTTGCCGCCGCAGCTTCCGACATGGAGGTCGCCGGCCGCGCCGGTAGGATTGCGATTGGCTGTACTTTCCGAGTTCTCAGGCTTATAGTACTGCCGTCTTTAATCGTTGCTAGCCAGTCTTGATTTGTCTGGCACGTTCCACCGTTGTTCCCATGATGATCCCTCGTGATCAATTCTGAGTCCGATCCGATGTCCGAGTCCTCACTCATCAGGCTTGTTGAGCAGTCACAGTGATATTTTCTGGTAGGAATCCACTGATTCTTCTGTGATTCCGGGCACTAATGTGTTTAAATTCTTTGTTGCCTTGTCTGTTCAACGGTTCGACCAGGGCCCGGAATCTCCGAGGCTCGATCCAGTCAAAGAAACCGTTGAGTGATTGATAGTTACTAGTGAAAGTTGAAGTCAGGGCCCGGCCTGGTCACACTAATAAATCATAGAACCAAAGCCTCCCTGCGGGCTTCTTTACTCAAAGTTAAGTTAAAAATCAGTACGAGGACAATCAGGAGAGTCGAGGAGGCTTGACCCTGACACTGTCGCACAGGCCAAACGGCCGCCCGGCGAGAAGAGAAAAGACAGCGAGAACCAAACCTAATCCTGCCGACTGCTGTCCCCCAAACTTAACTGATACCTTCACTTAACGGCGCGCAGGACAAGTCCCCCGCGCGGCCAAAGCCTCAGTACGGACGGGTTCGTCAACACCCCATAAAAGTTTGTTTTTTCCCGAGGACTGCCCCCCTTTTTTTTGCGTGGTTGGAGTAGCGGCTTTCGCTGCCTTTTTTCATTTCCTAGTATTATATTGAGGCGGGTTTGTAGGCTTTATCATCGTCCTCCTTTGTTTGCTCCGGTTTGCCTTTTCTTTTCAGTCAATAAAAAGCTTTAAAAAATAATAGAGTTGGGAGTTGGTTCCGAAACATGCCGAAGCGCCGAAGGACCGAGGATCCAGACGACAGCAAGAGAGACTTAGTGAGCTTGCTGCTCGAGTCTGTCTCACAAACTCATGATATGATCAAGAGCTGCAAAGGCAAGGAGCAGATGCAATGGCTGACTACACAACTTGAGAAGAAGGAGCTCGAGCTGAAGAATGCGGTTGAGAAGAAGGAGCTCGAGCAGAAGTATGCGGTTGAGAAGAAGGAGCTCGAGCAGAAGTATGCGGTTGAGAAGAAGGAGCGCGAGCAGAAGTATGCGGTTGAGAAGAAGGAGCTCGAGCAGAAGATCGAGAGCTGCAAAAACCAGGAGCAGATGCAGAAGTATGCGGTTGAGAAGAAGGAGCTCGAGCAGAAGTATGCGGTTGAGAAGATGGAGCGCGAGCAGAAGTATGCGGTTGAGAAGAAGGAGCGCGAGCAGAAGTATGCGGTTGAGAAGAAGGAGCTCGAGCAGAAGATCGAGAGCTGCAAAAACCAGGAGCAGATGCAGAAGTATGCGGTTGAGAAGAAGGAGCTCGAGCAGAAGTATGCGGTTGAGAAGATGGAGCTCGAGCAGAAGTATGCGGTTGAGAAGAAGGAGCTCAAGCAGAAGATCGAGAGCTGCAAAAACCAGGAGCAGAAGCGAAGGCTGACTACACAACTTGAGACGAAGGAGAGCGAGCTGAAGAATGCGGTTGAGACCAAGGAGCGCGAGCTCAAAGTGGAGAAGAAGGAGCTCGAGCAGAAATTCTTGATTCACAATTATATGGCTGGAGGTCGCTTACAGACAGGAGAAATAATGAAGTCGACTTCCGTGATTGATGCAATGGAGGATCGTTTTGTGTACGATGAAACGAAGTTGTTTTTGGATATATCGGCAGACAGTGGGAAGGAGTCTGGGTTACGAGCATTTGAGGACGAGGATGTAAAGGAGAAGGGCATGAGAATTTTCTGCAGAAAGGGACTTCGGGAGCAGATGGACTTCATGCAAAAAAGAGTCATGCAAGCAGGAAGTTTGGGCTGGGTGTTGGGGGCACCAGGGACGGGAAAGTCTCTTACAGGCCTTGCATTCGCACTCTCCATTGACAGGGAGGTCTGGGGGGTGAGTTGGATGCATATCTCTCCTTATCCTGCAAAGGCTGTTCAGTGGATCGCTGCAAGGAAAACTGTATATGAAGCTGAATTGCAGACGACAAATGATGACTTTCTGTATGCTCTTCTGAATGGTGTGGATGATGATTCTCAGCATGTATTCGTACTGGATGGTTTCCTGCAAGACTCGCACAAAATGTTGCAGCATATGTTGATGAGATGGCGTGAAAAAAAGAAAGAGAATAGAAGAGTGCTCTTTATTTCATCGATGCAGACCAGGTACAAGGTGAAGTGGGAAGATGATCAGGTTTGGGGCGTGGAGGTATTTCTCCTTGAGTCATGGAGACTGGAAGAGTATCAAGAGGCAGTGATGGACGACCTGTTCTACTCTTCTGTTGAAAGGAAATTAGATGCAAACTTGTCTCGAGGATCGGTTGCTCAACGGTCATTTTCGAGCAATCTGAGCCGAGAAGATCGAATACTGTCCAAGTATTATTATGCAGGAGGATCATCAAGATACATGTTTCAGATGAGTAGTCAACAGATTATCGACGACGTTTCTAACACTATCAAAAACGTGGGATTTCTTGAAACACTCTCCACAAAGATAGGGCAGTACAGTGGGGCTGCAATCAATCGACTCTTTTCGATATACAAGGATCAAGACAAGTCAGAATATACTGTATTCTTAAGCAGGTATCTTACAGAGAAGATTTGCGTTCAAACAGGGTGTGAACAATTTACACGGTCTTTGGTGCATTTCTGCACAATGTATCATCCAGTTGCCAAAGGACTCATGCTTGAAGATTTGTTCTTCATGGTGGTACATCACCAAGGTTTGGCATTGCACGTGCGAGGTGAAGACGCGCAAGAAGCTTGGCAGGCTGCCCCTGTCGTGACTTGCTTGATACCTCTTACGAAAGGAGTGGTGGAGAGTCAGAGCTGCGACTTTTGGGTGCGACCACCTGATTTCAACCATCCAGGATATGATGGGGTGTTTCTTAGTAGAAGCAGGAAATTAGTACGGTTTGTACAAGTAACCGCAGCAAAAGATGATGATCTGAAACTACAATATTTCAAGGAACTCATTGACAATCTTGTTTTAGTAGGATTTCCGGTTCAACGAATAGAAATTTGTTTCATCGTGCTCCGTAAGGATCTAGAGTGTTTCAAAGTTTCGAAGGTCTTTGGTCAAGGATCTCTTGAGCAATATGGTTTTGCGAAAGGAAAGGAGCGAAGATCTATCAGGGTGATGGGTGTTGAGCTTATCTAATTGGACACTCCCATCATTTCAATATTTCAGTGGTGCTGAGTACCTGGAATTGAATCTGTTGAAGCAATCATACTTCAGTAAACATGTTTGAACCTAGAATTAGTATGACTTTTCTTGCAAATACACATTCTAGTCATCTCTCTTTCTTCACCCTGATTCTCCTGTCACTGTCCGATCTCTGGCTCAACACTACGCTTCGTAACTCTGGAAACATATCTTCGTAATTCTGGAAAGCATTCGACACTGCATCAAAGCCTGTTCATATTGTCGACGGGCTTTCAAAGACATCGACTTGAAAACTGTACAGAATTATGCAGTGTTCACTGACGCAATGGTGCTGAAATTGTTACATTTTCTGCAAAACATCGGGCACGAAACGTTGAAGATAAGCGACACCGATGATAGCTTGCTACAAGTAGCGGCTAGTTATCTCAAGCTGAGCCAGCATACCATCAACACTTCTCATGTACGAGCAAAGTTTACGCTTCTAGGTGACCTCTTTGGACAGAATGCAGAGGGCTTCAAAAATTGTTTCCATCATTACTTCACCTCGTTTCGACATGGAGCAGATGCTAAAATGCATCATGATAAATTCCAGCTGCACATAGACGCGCAAAAGCTTCGAAGTCAAGCAAAGAATCATCGGCAAAAGCACAAGTCATTTTGTAAGAAAATCAGACATTGGGCCACCTCGCACTATGACACTGTTGGTGAGCTACAAGAGCAAATACACGATCATCACTTAAGGTAACCAGCGAGCTGGAATGCACCAGAGTACTGACATGCCACCATGCAGGTATGTAAGGCCTGAACATATTAGCCAAGACCAGAACAGAACGATTGATTACAGATGGATTGGGAGAATTTGATCCAAACAAGAGTAGGTTTCAATTCAACGAGTACTTGTCAAACCCTCAGTTATCTCTCCAACAACAAAGAAGCTACTTTTCTTTGCGCCATGTATCAATCATTTACTGAAGAATGTCAGGCACACGGTTGGCTCGGGGAGACACCCGACTGCACAGCAAGAGGCTAAACAAGGGCATGCTGCGTACACTGATATTTCCAAGAAGAATTCGTCATGGCTAACGCAGCTGGAAGTCGATGGGTGCACGGACCCTCAATCAATGGATATCATGTCAAAAATGTTCAGCAGCAAGGCCATATCGCTTCTGAATGCAGAGGGACACATTGGAACAGCAAGAATGGCAGAAGCAATGAACGGCCTTCACATCCTCACCAAGTCTGAAAGAAGAAATCTCATTCTTAGGGCTCGAACCTGGCTTCTAAGAGATGTGGATTGGATGAGTGTGGGCAAGAAGCACATGAGGGGGTTGTCATCAGGTGTGTTGGGTGAACAGGAGTATGACTTCAATGCACGGACGCTGTGCACAGACAGCGTTGAAAACCTCTGGCCTTTGATAGGTCATTTGAACAAGAAAGATTTCTTGAGGATATTCAACAAAGCATGCACTGAGCTCTCAAAAAAATTCGATTACAATCTGCATTTTGTGTATGACCACCAAAAAAGCGAATCATTCTTGGAAACAACGCGGGGAGAAGAAGCTTTTCAACGCAGAAGAAGGAACACGGGACAAAAAGAATGAGTGCAGGTCCCAACCTAGATCTCGTAAACTTATACATCTCAATCTTTGGATACACGAGGAGGATTCACAGGACAAATGCCTAGATTTCAGGGACAACGAACTGTGTCTGGTTGTAGGTCTACGGAAGAAGAGATAGAAAGGACAAAATGTCAAAAGTTAAGACGTGTACAAAGCGAACAAGTATAGAGAATGACAATTTGTATGTATCTCTGAATATAAAATGTTTGTTTTGCAATGTACAGATTTTCATTCTTGAGATATTCATCCTCGAAACAGTTTGTCGCGGACAGATCGCCATTGCGATTTGAGAGACCGTTGAGATGAATCGTACAAGATGTTTCATTCTAGGCCTGGCCCTTTCTTCGTCTGCAAGTCTCTTTGCCCCTTGTGATGCCTGGGTCCTGTCATATCTGGGTCCCGTCATCGACGTGAACTCAGCTTCCGAGGCCAGCTGGTCTATGAGGATGGGTTTGGATCCTAGGTTCCAAAGCAGAGTACTTGCAAGCTGCTCAGCTGCCCGTGCGCGAGTACGAATCTTGGCCACAGGTGCTTCTCCTGATCGCGCTTCCGCATATTTGGAGGAGGCATGCCAGGTGCTGGGGGAGGAACCTCGGAGAGTCGGAAAGCGTTTGACGTGGCGATATGCATGCTCCAGTAACTCCCCAGATTCTAGAACCTTCTGCGAAAGGACTCATGGAGCATGAAAGCAGCTGCAGCTGCAGCAGTTGGAACGGGATAAAATGGATCTTTCCAATTACTACAAGCGCCAACTGTCCGCCACCGTATCTGGTTGAGAGGCTGTCTATGAAGGTATTGGATGTTGCATCCGTCGGCAAGGATAAGGCGGTCGAATCCGCGGTAGCAGAGTTGGTGCAGAGGGACTCGAACCTGATTAAGCGAGGGCGGATCTCCATGAGTGACATGAATCAGCTGCAGCTGAAGAGGAGAAGAGATTTTTCGGAGAGCTTGCACGGCTTTTCAGCAGGAGGGTAGACTAGTGCGGGAGAGCAAAATTTAGAGGAATCTACCGAGGACACCAATGAGCCATAAAACGAGGATGATGAATCTACTAGGCCATGTCTCCTGTGTAGGCTGCACGGGCAGCCTTGTGATGAACAGCATGTCTCCTGAAGAATCTGATTCTCCCAATGATATGCAGAATTATGATGCAAGACAAGAACTTCAGCCAGCTGTTGTGATTGAGCAGCCTCGGGCAATATCGCCGCTCAAGGTCGACGACACTCTTGCCACGACCACCCCAACGCCGGTTGGTTTTTCCGAAGGTTTGTGCAGCCATGCATCCTCAACACTTGAACATCTATGCAGACAACGAGGTGTTTGAGACGTGGCTTCGAAAAGAATACAGGGGCACTGTGGACTTCACGATCCTCCGCCCGTTCGAGTTCAAGAAAGGGAAGGGCGGCAAATACGTCATGGCGGAGTCCTAAACCGCAGAGTCGACAGGCTGGAATTACAAGTCCATAGACGTGGATGTTGCAGATGCCATGTACGAGGTTTTCAAAAAGAACTTGTACCTGAAGAAGTATGTGGACGTCGGCAACAAGAAGGGCTAAACTTGCAATCACGGTGCAATGCAACGGTTGCCTTTTAACTGCAAGGAACTCCATGAATATGCAGATGCTTCTTTTGCTTTTGCTTTTCTATACTAGTGCTTCACTCCACACCAGATGTAGCACAGACTTAGTATGGCTCCATAAAAAGATGTGCAAACGATACTTGTGATCTCTGAACCTGCATCCCACTGACGAGTCCACGGCCACTTGAATGGAGCAAGTTGATGACACAGTAAGCAGGTTCACTTGTACCTCGTGTCGTTTGTCTATTAGTCCAGCACTCGTCTCCTCCTCTGTGCTTGCTCGCATGCCAAACGAAGTAATCCGCCTTTGGCTGAAGATTGAGCAAAGTCGATGCTTGGACGTGATGTCGCTGCCGGGAGATCTCAAAACTTTCTCTCCCTTCATCACCCTCCTAGTAGGCTGCTTCATCCTGAGGTCTGCAAGAATCGTGACCTATCCCTCCATGCCTCGGAACAACGCATGATTGACTCGTCACAGAGTCTGAAACCGTGATTGGAAACTAGCTAAAACGATGAGTCAGCCAAAGCCCTTCCAGCGGCTACCCCAGGGCCGACCACCATGCTGCATCTCGGTTCCGAAGTTCCAGAAGCCTGATTGCATCCACTAAAGAGCAACAACTTCGGATGCTGTCTGCGATTCTTGCACAGCCGTGGGCGCTTCCTCGTTTGAGAACTTTCTGACGGTTCACTAATCTCAGCCGCTCGCCGCAAAGTTGCCAGCGTGCTCGCAGCCTATGTTCCGACACGATGGCAACCGGTGACTGTGCGACTGGCGCTCGGCACTGACCGCACGCTGTCTCCCGTTCCGGCGCCGGAATCGGACCTGGCGCCGGAACCGTTGAGCCGCTACGGTACCGTACGCCAAGGCCGCCACAGTGACCGTGAATAGACTTTATTTCAGATCAAACGGTCGCAAAGATGATTATCATCAATAAGCTACACAATATCCTAAACATGTACTTGATTCAAATGATACCTGTGCCACTCTGTGCATCGCATCCGGCATCATTCTTACAAAGCGGCCGAGCTCGGGGTCGGCCTGGCAGGCCCCACCGTGCCCCTCAGCCCCCCGCCCTGCGCGCACGCCCCGGCGATCCCGCGGTCCTCCTCCCTGAACGCCCCGGGCAGCACCCGCATGCCCCCCTTCGCGTACAGCGCCACCACCCGCCCGTCGCGGGACTCGGAAGGCGACGAAGGGCGCGGCGTCGCCCTCGCAGGCCCTCGCGATCCCGGACCGGGAGAGCCTGCGTCAAGCGCCCCGGCGGGGCGCTTGACTTTGATCTAAGCAGCTGCGCGATTCTGGCTACAGCAAGAACGTCCCCATCACGACCCGGGCCACATTACACGTCTTGATGGATTGTATGCAGTAGCGAAGTTAGAGCAGGTAGGTGATTGACTTCTGAGATAAGAGTATTTATAAGCAGAGTAAGGATAGGAAGATAACAGAGACTGAGAGGATAGGAGAAAGAAAAGATTAAGAGATAGTGAGAAAGGAAGAGAGAAGAGAGAGATAATGAGGAGAAAAGAAAGAGAGAGAAGAGAGGGGAAGAGAGAGAGAGAAGAGAGGGGAAGAGAGAGAGAAGAAGACAAGACCCCCTGCTTATATACAGATAACCAGGGGTATTGTCCGCCCCGAGGATGCTTCCTCTGGTCATTCCATCGAATAGTCTGAATGGAGTACCGTACCGTTCCAGAACAGTTACAATTTCTCAGTGTTTGGGCTCGGCAAGTCTGGGCTCTATATAAGATCCATGTGATCCGTCGCCCCCCTGAGACCAGACATGGTAGAGTCCCTAGTCAGGTGAGAATAACAAAGTAACCACTTTCCACTAGTCGGGCGGCTGAAAGTAGATTCACCATGAAGTCTGGCGAGAAAAATCCTGATAGATCTGACTCAGGAAGAAAAGGAAGCCTTGCTGTGACAGAGAATATGTCAGCTCTCTGTCTACGAGTTGGGAGCACAGTCTGGTTTTGTGTACTGCCAAGAATGGTATTAACTTGCAACTCCAGAGGTTCAGAATTAAGTCTGCAATCAAATCCATTGCATCAGTGAGTGTCTCGGCATTCACAATCTCATCAGTTCTGCCAGCCACTGCTGAACTACATCTCGAGTCCAGTCCTTGAATGAGTAGAGTAATCAAGTTATCCTGGTGACCAACACCCTGAGCGCGATCGCTCTGATCACAGGGATGATCATCCAGCAAGCCCCTGCAACGATCAACGTCATCCATCGCGCCATGCATGAGCCGGACCACGACCCGCTGAAGTCTGTGAGCAATTGCTTCTCTGTATTCTCCTACGTGTGCATAGCCTCATCGATGGTCTCCTTCCTCCTCTTCACCTGCACCCTCAAGCAGGTGCCGGACGACATCTGCACAAAGATGATGGCCCCACGCGTGGACCGCATCGTGATCTACAAGGCGGCGCCCTTCGCCTTCTTCGTCGCCTTCGTCGTGCTGAACATGACGTCGTCAGGGAAATCGCTCATCATCCTGAAGATGACAAACTTCGCCAGGAAGTTCTTGTAGTCAGCCCTGGTGGCATAGAGAGACACGCCGTTCTCCCTCAGCTTCTCGAATTTCTCCCTGTCAAACACGAGGTTGACGTAGACGTTGGCCGTACCCCTCCCTTGGAATGTGTCAAAGACCATATTGTCCAGCCCATTCTGCACCCTGTCCAGATAGAAATTGGTGAAGATCTCGTGGAACAGGAGATTCTTCACATAGAATACATGCCGGATCTCGTTGACGTAATCTCTGCACATCATATTGTCACAGAGGCGGAGCACCTCATCCAGGCGACTGCGCAGGCGGTCGAGAACGGGGGTCTGCTTAAAGACAAAGTCGATCGTGTAGTGGCTGCACTGAGACGTTCAGCATCTTGGAGAGATGCGTCCTTATGCTGTTCGTATTGCTCAGATCCGTAGTGGGCCTCAGACGGCGGAAGGAGGGCAACAGTTCCCCCACCGTCTTCAGGCTGGGGAGGTAGGTAGCATCCGTGAACAGCTTGGCTCTCATGAAACGCTCCTCGTTGATCGCATGATACAACCGATCCCTCACGTTGCAGGTAGAAAGCGTGTTGATCGCGTGGTAACCCATCGTGCCCTGCATATTCAACGATTCCATGACCCGCAGCATGCTGCTGAGAGTCAGGATGACGATATTCATCGAACACGGTGGTGTTCATGGGATGGGACACCGTACAACAGGTCACAGGGGCATCCTTCCGCCAGATATCGCTCTTCCTCCTCACCGTGCACCCCGCTCTTCAACGGAGCGGCGGTCGTCATCTTCATATCCTCCTGCATGCAAGACAAGCGGGTGGAGACGGCGAGCATACTGGCATTCATCCTCTTCTGCAAGGAGGCGCCGCACAACCATCGCGACGACAACTTGAAGAACATACTGCAGGGGATCGTGTCCGGGCTGGTCTTCTCCCTGCTCTCCCTCCTCGTATGCATCATGAAACACACCAAGTGTATCCGTTTCCTGGTGTTTTCTTGAGGCGGGTTTGTAGGTTTTCTCCTTTTCCTCCTTGTTTGCTCCGGTTTGCATTTCCATTTTCTGTCAATGAATTTAATTTCTAAGCGAATGATGTATCTGGATGACGATTTTATGAAGGTTATGGTTGTATTTACATATCAAGTTCTTATCAAAATAGATAGAATGTATCCAGCTGCAAATATAATGGGAAGCTTAAAGAAGATAGCTTCAATCTTATACAATACAAACAAAAAGACAGTATATGATATATTTGACAAAACTGAATATGTATGGATCATATCTGCCTTCATAAATCCACACATAGTATATCCAATAATGGAACATTATAACTCTAGCTATAACAATATCGAAATCAATGGCATTAAATATGATGGTTTATCTGATGAACTATTCAAACTCTTCAAAGCAAAGAGTTATACTCAACCAAATTTCGACCTAGGTTTGAAGTATTATTGGCTAAATACTTGATAGGATAAGAAATCCTAACATAACACTAGAGCCTAAAATAAAACCTAAACAGAAAGGTGGTGTTATACCTTTCAAAAAGATATTTGAAAAAGGAGTGAATGCAATAAAAGAGATCCCTAAAAAGCTAACACATAATTCCGATCTAGAACTTGAAAGAATGTTACAGAGAATATATTTGATTATTCACATAGGAAATAGAAAACCGTTGAACGGTTTCTTTGACTGGATCGAGGAGATTCCGGGCCCTGGTCGAACCGTTGAACAGACAAGGCAACAAAGAATTTGACATTAGTGCCCGGAATCACAGAAGAATCAGACTGGCTAGCAGCCTGAGAACTCGGAAAGTACGGCCCGACACTTTGCTCTCAAACCGTTAATTCAGTCCGATCCTTCCAACCCAGTGGGGTGGTGCTACTACAAGAGGTAAGGGCCTTCCCGGCGGAAAAACTGGCCTCACTGATGAACCGTGATCAGCGGCTTGAAGGCTCAGGAAGGCCCGGGAACTGGGCCTGAGATCGGACGCGCAGCTCTAAAATTGATTGTCGTCGTACTGATTTTTAACTTAACTTTGAGTAAAGACCGATGAGATGGCGCCTGCCTCCGCTGTGCCGGTACCTGCCATGCGTGGTTTGCTTGTCCTCTTCGCATGCTTCAAGAGACCGGCAAACGTGCAGTTCGCTGATGGGAGGGAGCTGGACGGAAGCTTTTGTGGGGCCTTCGAGGTTGCTAGATCTTTGACACCTTTGACATGTTTGAGCGGAGGATTCCAAACAAGGTCTGCACAAACTTTGCTAGACAACCCTGAGAGTGACCTACGGAATATTGGTAATGTCCGAGAATGTCTCACTCTGCGCGGAGGAGATGAGAGCTCCGAAAAGGGGGTAGAGAAAGAGATCAAGGGGTTACAGAAGGAGATCAAGAGTGTAAAGAAAGAGATCAAGAGTGTAGAGAAAGAGATCAAGAGTGTAGAGAACGATATTCAGGTTGTAGAGAAAGAGATCAAGAGTGTAGGGCAACAGGATCCGAGGAGGCATGCAGAACTTCGTGAAGACAAGGAGCAGCTTCGCAAGAAGGAGGAGCAGCTTCGCAAGAAGGAGGAGCAGCTTCGCAAGAAAGAGGAGCAGCTTCGACAGCTGCTTTTATTCAGAGAGGGCAGCCTTCAGAAGAGTCCCTTGTCGGGAGCGAGCATTGCTTGGACAGAGTCAGATGCTGGGCTTGATCGCGTCGGCTTGTGCAATGACAAGAAATACTTCCGTGTAGATACCTCTTACTTGATGGTGATCGGCGATGGGAACAGCCGACAAGAGCGTCTGCTCTATTGCCGAGAAGCCTTCTTGAAGCAGCATACTTTCCTGAGAGAGCGGGTGCTGGACAGGGGTGCCCTTGGGTGGATAATGGGCTCGCCAGGGACAGGAAAGACGACGGCGACGTTATCCTTCTTGTTGATGCTGGACATGAACGAATGGAGTGTGACATTCATCAGGCTGAATGCTGTAGCAGACGGCTTTTGTGTTCAGGTCGCAGGTAGTACGAGACGAACATGCGTAATCGAGAGGATAACTGCCGGGAAGCTGGTGGAGACGTTGCTCAGAGAATGGTCCAACGGCAACAGGCGTTTCGTTGTACTGGATGGGTTCTTAGGACACCAACCAAATCATTGGGAAGCCTTTGATGCATGCAGAAGGTGGCGTGACATCGACAGAAGCAATCGACGGTTGGTGGTGGTGACATCCATGGCTTCTAGGGACAAAATTTACTATCACGAGGATAAGCTGCTGCAGTTGGAAGAGCATCTCGTCGTCTCCTGGACCATTGATGAATACTTGCAGGCAGTGCAGTCAGACGAGTTTTATGAGGAAGTAGAATCCATGTTGGAGATGGATCTGGGTCTGCTGGATCTGAGCAGATTGGGTATCAAGAAGATGCAGTTGGGTAGGTCGAAAGAAGCGCGGGTCAGGCAGAAGCATTACCTCGCTGGTGGGTCGTGTCGGCACATGTTCGAAATGAGCGCGTACGATGTGGTTAAGTTTATCCATCAAGCGTTTCGGAGTGTTCCAGATCTGGAGCTTATCTTCAGGGGCAACATAGGCGCTTCTTCGACGCAGTTGGTCAATCGCTTGATAGCAACTTTCGCGATCGACGGTGAGGTAAGGTGGTTGCCAGCAAGCGAGTATATTTCCTGGAAGCTTATGCACGAAATTGAAGCAGAGGAGTTGAAGAGAGTTTTTTCCAAATACAGCATATCCAATGCGGCAGTGAAGGGATGCTTATTCGAGATGATCTTTTTCAAGGAGGTGCAACGGGGCTTGAGATTGACTTACCGCAGATCACATAACAGACCACGTGAGGCTCGGCCTTGGAAAGGACATAGCGTCGTGTTCTTTGATCCGCTGCAAGGCAATCATTCTCTCCCTCGCACTGCAGTATGCTTTAGGCCGATCAGCGAGCTTCAGGGAGGATACGATGCATTGATCGTAGACAAGAATGCCAAGAAGGCAGTGTTTGTTCAGGTAACCGTGAGAGAGAAGCATGCTCTGAAGCTTTCTTTCTTCCTGGATGCTCTCACGGCCCTCGGCATTCCTCCAGGTCGTGCATGGAAGGTGGAGATCATCTTCCTCATCCCGAATCAGAGGATGCCGGTGTTCCGGATAAGCCCTGTCGAAGACTGTGGGGCGCTGGAGGGATATGGATGGAAGAAAGGCGAGGAGAAGAAGAAGGCGAAGGTTGCGTTTCCACCTTTGAACTGAGGAGGAGTCCAAGCAGAGTAGAGTAATGCTTTGAGATTTCATTGATACAAAAACAGAGAGATACAAGACGACTCATGGAGGGTCCCGGAGGCGCTCTTTCACGCCTCCCACACTGCAAGGATCTTTTCATTTCAGAATGGTGCTGGGCGCTCCGCCAGCCACCACACTTCTTTGATGACATGGCTTGATATAGCAAGGCATCTCGGTGTACAACGAGGAAACACTGCTCAATCCCTCCAAGAGTTTTCTCGTTGCCGCAGTATTCGGGCTAATCCCATCCTTGTCAAATACGTGTGACACGCTGAAATCCAGGATTAACCCGTGCCATCGGCCTAGTGCCAGGAACGCCTTGCAGGTGACGCGGCATCTCACTCCTAACTTAAATCTTTGATCAGTGTACTCCATAACGGGCTGCGGTGCCCAGTGACCGGACCTGGCTCGGAGCAAAGTGAAAGCCTCGCCAAACAAGGAAACGGCAGCCTTGGACGGTCTGTCGGCCTCACTACCTGCGACCTGAACACAAAAGCCGTCTGCTACAGCATTCAGCCTGACAAGAAGGATAACGTCGCCGTCAGTGCCCTCGGTCAAGCACCCGCTCTCTCAGGAAAGTATGCTGCTTCAAGAAGGCTTCTCGGCAATAGAGCAGACGCTCTTGTCTGCTGTTCCCATCGCCGACCACCATCAAGTAAGAGGTATCTACACGGAAGTATTTCTTGTCATTGCACAAGCCGACGCGATCAAGCCCAGCATCTGACTCTGGCTGCTTCTTGTCTTTGCGAAGCTGCTCCTCTTTTGTGCGAAGCTGCTCCTTGTCTTCACGAAGTTCTGCATGCCTCCTCGGATCCTCTACACTCTTGATCTCTTTCTCTACCCGGCCGCCTCAGATTAGGGGCCTTGCGGACCTTAGGAAGCTGTCCCTGTCGTATAACCTGCGACGTTGTAATATAAGAAAAAAAGCAATAGAGTCACATATAGTAGCTCTACGTTTATCCTAGTTTGGGTCAAGAGAGTAATTTGATATTTGTTCTGCGCGATGTTCACTTCTCAGACGCGTTAGTATTTGCCCCCCAGCTATCAATCAACTGAAAATAGCTTGATACAACAACGCTGCTTGTTCAGTTCTTCATTGGATTGGAGGAGCGAGTTTGGTTGTGGGTATGCGCAAGATTAGTAAACTTGACCGTGTTGTGCATTGGATGATCGATTGATCTGGTAACTGATGAGTTGCCACGATGATTGCGGCTTCTTCTTCGTCGGGATACTGCAAGTGTAGCATCACGACTGAAGGAAGGCGTGTTTGTAAATCCGAACAAAACAAGTGAGCACGATTAATGCGGACGTACCCGTGCGCATCAGGCGTTGTTGTAGGCGCATGTTATGCCTTGCAGCCAATTCCATCTTTGCCATCGCCTGGTTGTGACTTGCTCGTTCACTACGATGAGCAAGAAGATCGCGTACACGATTTCTCTACCTCGATCACGCATATTAGGCGCAAGGTATGATGGGATGTGGGTGTATGGCCTGGATCAAATCAATTTCTACTAGGACACGCAGCTCCCAGCGGTCGATGATCTCTGGCTCTATATTGTGCTCCTCGTCTTGTTCATCACAGGGCAAGTGGCAGGCTGACGTAGGCCAAACATTTTGCACACAGATGCGTGACTCTATCATCAAGGCCTCAGGGTGAAGGTTCAAAATGACTCAGCTACGAGGGAAAATTCCTGAGCTACATGCTGCAATGACGCAGCTATCTCATCCTACCATCGGTACTTGTGACGCAAGTGGGACTCCATTGCCAGTTTTTGAACAGGCAATCGAACAAGAAAACATTCCATCCGCTTGTCTTTTTTGTTTTTACCATCCAAACTCGAGCTCACTCTATGTTGTATTCTGGACTCATACCGGACGCCCCTTGGACGTAGCGTAGGGAAATAGGATGACGATGCAGATTCCTGCAGTGGTGCTGCTGATCTGATGAGTGTGTGTGCTTAATAAACAGAGATCCTAAGATCATCTGAGCTCAACGTCTTACGCAAGG
Organism: Guillardia theta CCMP2712; assembly: GCF_000315625.1. Lineage (NCBI taxonomy): Eukaryota > Cryptophyceae > Pyrenomonadales > Geminigeraceae > Guillardia > Guillardia theta. The sequence continues at coordinate 913,035 of NW_005434661.1, forward strand.
TTGTGTATACAACATATGGTAGCGAATTGGTTCACATTCCAGCACTGATTCAGAATCTCAAAGGATGATTTCAGCAAAGAAAGCAAGCAAACTATCAGTATTGAAAGTGAGAAAATCGCGTAAGGCTCAGACCAGTGAACGAAGGATTCCGAAATCTACGGAACAAGTCTCTGATTCAACTTCGATCCACCCAAATGTTGGAGCTCAACAGTTTCAATTCCCCCGTCCTTTTTCTGCAACGAAAGATGATGATTCAATTATGCAAGATCGACCACAGCAGGATTCCCATCCGGCTTCTGGTGCTCGCCCATTCTTTTTCACGCCAGTACCAGCCCCGTCTATCTTCGGACAGGAGTCTCCGGCTCCGCATGCTTCCCGTCCTTCCGCTTTTGGTGCTTTTTCTCCGCGTACCCCTGCCGCAGAGCCCATCCCTGCGATGTCTTCGGGTCGGAATGCCCCTGCCGCAGAGCCCATTTCTGCGATGTCTTCAGGTCGAGATTCTCCTGCCACCAACGACAAGGAACCATCTCTTCGTCAACTTTTTGCTTTACTCCTGCAACAGAACGCAGATGCCCAGCAACGTCAAGAAGCACTTGAACGCAAGCTGGATCGTCAATTTGAGCAATCTCAGGAATTCAATGATCGTCTACTTGCTCAATCCTACGAACTTCAAGACCGTCTGGTTTCCGCCCTTTCAACCTCTGTGGCAGCAATCCAGCGCTTGAAGCCCCTCCCAGCACCGTCTAGCGCGCAGACGTCTCCGCGCATGGCGAGTTCTCCCTCCCCTCCCAGCCCTCGGCTGATGCAGACGCATGTCATCCCGGTTGAGTCAGACCCTTCGTCGATTCCCGAAGCTCCCCCTCCAGTTTCTCTCTTACCAGAGCGACTGATGACTCCGTTGCCAGGTATTCGTGCTTCTAACATGCAGCAGAATCCCTCTCGTGACGCGTGCATGTCGCTGATTCCTCAGCCCACGCCCGTCCGTCCTTCTCAACCTTTCCCTGGTGACAAACTCCCAAAATTTCAGCCCAGAACGTCCATCACCCCCTTTCTCGGTCAGGCTGACTCTCGAAGCATTCACAGCTGGCTCTCTCAGATGGGACGCGCTCTGTCTGTTCAACGCATTCCCGGCAACCTGTGGGTTTACTATACAACGACATTTCTTGATGACTCTGTTCTTCAACGCATGTCTCACGATCGTCCTCTTGACGAATGGTTTCTTCTTCCCTGGTCGGAATTCTGTCTTTTCATCACGCAGCAATTTCCTCCCGCGGCTCACATCGCCAAACTACAGCACCAAGTGACCAATCTCTGTCAAGGCGTCAACGAATCGATCACTGATTATACTCTTCGGACGCAACGTTATGTTGACGAACTCTTACTCTACAAATCTGAAACTGTCGTATTTCAAGAGCACAATCTTCTTCAACAATTCGCCAACGGATTTCTCGACCCGGAAGTTCGACTCGTCATGGTCCCCATAGCGCACATGCATCCTGCTACAGCGGCCACGATGTCCCTTCTAGCACAGAAAGCTTTCGCCTTCGTCAAACCGTCTTCTTTGGTTCCGGCTCCACAGCCTATTTGTGCCCTTCAACCCTCTCAGTCGACGCCAGGAGTTCAGCCCTCCCCAGCTCCCGCGCAGTCCTCCGGTTCTCCCCCAAATTATTTCTGCACGTACTGCAAACGTTCTGGACACACGTTGAAGTACTGCCGCAAGAAAAAGCAAGCTGATCGCAATGCTTCTTCCGCCGTGACACAGCCCTCCCATCCTCCAGCGAGTCAAGCCGCCATCGTCAATGCCATCACGGCTCTCCTTCAGAATGGTGCTCCAGCTCCTAACCCGGGCTCTCCCGTCACGCATTCCCCTGCAGTCGCATCCGCTTCTGCTCCTCCTGGGACAGTCTCTTCGTCCTCGTCAGCAAGAGCTCAGCCTCCTGCTGATCCCCCGCCTCAGGAATAGGGTACCGCAGGTCATGCTCTCGGTTATTGCAGTTCGACGACGAGCATGCCCTCTTCTTCTACGGAGCCCCAGCTTTGTTCTCGTTTCATCTTCTCAGCCGAAACTCCGTCCCCTTCCGTTCTGCACAATTCAGCATCGCTGGTCACCGATCTCATCAAATTTCCCCTGACTTGTTCATCTATTTCTCCTGATGCTATCAGCTATTGACAGCTCTATTCGTATCCCTGTATGCGTCGCCAATGGAGTTCACTTACAGACTCTCGGCATTATTTCTCTTACCTACTCAATTGGCAAACACTCATTTACCGATAATTTCAATGTGCTGCCTTCTACATTATCTACATGCATTTTTTCCCTGACGTGGCAAACTCGATATGGACTTGTTTTTCGTGCCCGAACCCGTGAAGTATGGATTGAATCTTCCCACAAGCAACAACTCGTGCGTCTTCCGACATGTGAAATGGTTCCGCTTAATTCTCTTACAGCTCCCCAATCCTTTGCGCAAGTTACTTTCCTGTCATTGACCGATGTTTTTGCTTCTCAACAACAAGACAACGATGAGGACGATTGGTTTCTTTGCGTTCTCCAAGTTGATTCATCCTCCACGCCACCGTCAGCCAATTCTTTCTCTCCGGCTCGTTCTTCTGATGTGTCCCCAGAGGAGCAAGCAATTTCTTTACTTCTGGACGAATTTTCTGATGTCATTACCGATGATCTGCCCGCCAATTATAACATTTCTCGTGAATTTCAGGCCACCATTGACATTTTACCTGATGCTAAACCTGTCAGTCTACGACCCTATCGGCTCCCGCTTTTCCTCGAACAGGAACTTCAAAAGACGTTGGAATATTTGCTATCTCGCAACATCATCGAACCTTCCAACAGCCCCTTTGGCTTCCCCGTGCTTTACAGTCGCCGCAAAAACGACCCTCGATCTCCTACAGATCCCTCCAACTATCGTCTTTGCACTGACTTGCGAAAACTTAATGCCATGGTCCACAGCAACCCCAGGTATCCCACTCCTAACCCTGAGGAGATGTTAGAATCTGTCGCCGAGGTCATTCGCAAATCCAAGCGTTTCTTGCACCCTTCTGAATACAAACTTTGGATTTCAGCTCTCGATCTGGACTCATACCGGACGCCCCTTGGACGTAGCGTAGGGAAATAGGATGACGATGCAGATTCCTGCAGTGGTGCTGCTGATCTGATGAGTGTGTGTGCTTAATAAACAGAGATCCTAAGATCATCTGAGCTCAACGTCTTACGCAAGGTTGTGTATACAACACTCTAAAACAAGCTCTCTTTGATGCGCTGAGTTATACTTTTTCAAAACCCTTCTTAAAGCCAATATATCTTTATTATTCGCTCTATATTCTTTTTGTTTTTGTGCATAAGTATCTTTACCAATCTTTTCAACATATTTTCTTTGATGTTGGCGATTAGCTTCGACAATATCCTTGTAATTATTGACTTCTCTAGGTCTTGGTGGTAGGGAAGTGGAGTTCCCCATAGCCTCTACAACATCCGTGTAATGCAAAGTTGAGGGTCCCATAGCTTGTGACATAGGTTCATTAACATCATTTATAGTAATTGGAACAGAATCATCAACGGGTTCCCTTTTAATCTTAATCTGTTCAGAATTATCATTTTTATAAGAGTATTGTTGAGACCTTAAAGAGGACCTCATCTTTAAAGCCACCTGTTCAAGAATCTTAGTGGAAACATTATTGCTATATAACCAACTAACATAAGAGCTTCTAAATCCATTAACATTCAAGTTTTGTTTTTGAAACATGTTAGCAAGATACTTAGCCTGATTCGGACCTGCTGGCTGGTTTCTATCCCTATATTGTGTAATATAATACTTCCTAGGGTAAATCCTCATGCTTAGTCTAATGAAACTAGTTAACAACTTAGCTAAAGGGTCATTTTGTTCATCACCATTTGGATAGCCTACATAATATCTAATAGGTGGATGCTTCTTGTGTATAGTGTTGAAAATGTACATAGCTACCTCATTTTCGTTATCACTAACATAAACATAATTGGTTTTTTTATCAAGTCCCTCTAATGTATTTGTAAATACCACATTAGATAACTCAGACCTAACAGGTGGAGTATATAAATAGCTCATTAATATCAATGTATTCATATGTACTTTATAAGTGGCTTCTTTGTTAGGGCCATATTTAGCTAAAGCATCCTCAAATTGCTTTTTCATTTCACCGACCATATCCAAAAGGATAGAATAGGGAACAAATACTCTCTTTTCATCAACATTGAGCTTATTATCAGTCTCAATATTCTTTAAGACTGCCTTATCAAAATCATCAGATAGCTTAGAAAGCTTCTTATAAAGTTCATCATCATCTCCAAGAGATATTTTGGCAAGCCTTGCTAATGCTCGTATGTAATCCCAATATGTAAAGGGAGAACCCTTTTTGCTCTCAATATATTTAAGCATGATTAACATGATATGGCGGTGATGTCTAAGGACAGTTGTTAAATCAATAGGGTCAAGTTGTAAATCTTTAGCTTCTTTTAGAATAACATTTAAACTGGTACTTTCTTATGTTTATCGCTGTTAACATGTGTCTTAAATTCATCCTTTGAAGGTGTTTTATCAAATTGATGATCACACACTGGACATTTATTAGTTTTGATATCTCCAACTTTTAATTTAATTGCTTTATCATATCTTTCTCTGTTTGTCATTTTCTTTTGTTTAGGTCCAACACTCGCTTTATCCTTGTATTGCTGATTTGCATTGATAAGTTTCTTAGGTTTGACTGGTTTTTCATATTGTTTATTTGGCAACTTGCCGTCATAAGTTTGTAGATCTTGCATGATTCCCTTAACATGATCATATTCTTTTGATCCTTTCTTGTTTTCTAGTACTCATTTATAATAAAGAAAGATAGATAATAATAAAATAAAGAATATAATTTAGTATAATAATGGTAATGATAATGATAAAGGCTAGCAAGTAAATACATTGGAAACGTGAGGAGACAAACTTTTATAAATCAATTTAAAATTTTAATGATTTTTACGAACACCCAAAAAATACATTTATTCCTCTTTATTTTCCTTACCGAATCCCTATTATATTTTATTCAATTAAAATAATAGCTGCGCATTGGTGCGGATCATCACACAAAATAACCAAAAACAAACGAGCGCACACACGGAGTGTGTAATAAAAAAATCTATGTGGGGTGAGGGGGTAAAATATTAAACACGTTGTTTTTGCGAACCCCCCTAAGTAACAAAATAATCTATCCCCGCCGCCACCCTCCGCCGCCTCCGCCTCTACCCCCCGCCTATTTCACATAACGGCTTAATTTTTCTTTTCTTTATTTTTTCCGCTCTATTACATGCTTAATTTATTTGGCGGGGGGGACGGGGGGGAAAACTCCATTTTTCCATAGCTATATATATATGCCACATGCCGGATGATCTAAATATATTTATCCTCAAAATAACGATTTTACCCCCCGTCCCCCCCGCCTTACGTCTATTTACCCTACGTTTACCATTCTTTTCACACTCCACCACAGCCAAAACATGGCGGAGGGACCAACCCGCCTACCTCCCCGCCTACCCTCCGCCTACCCTCCGCCTACCTCCTTTTTATTAAAACCCCTAGCGCTACATCGTCCGCCTCGCAAACACGTAAGTCATCTTGGTTTACAGGAGAGTTTTTGTTAACTCGGCGCTATCTGACTGGTACGGCTGGCATACGTTCCATCCCGGCTCCCCCCGAGTTTCTGAAATAGTACGTTACATCGGACGTCAGAAAGTCACACAAACAAGAATGTCAGCAGATCCAAGTCAGGATACGATGATACAATGTCAAGTTCACAGTCCGATCATGCTGAGTGGGCAATAACCATTCAAGGATTGTCCATTCTGAAGAAGATTTTCATGCAGGGCTATTAGATGTGCAGTAAAGAGATAAGGGAGATGCATAGCGAGCGGATGCAATGAAGAGAGATAGAGTAAAGATAAGAGTGTCTGAGAAGAGAGAAAATAAAAGAGAAGACGAGAGAAGTTTGCTCGCCAGCATTTGAAGACAGAACTTGTGACCAGAGATTGCTGCCGCCGCCTACATCGTCCGCCTCGCAAACACGTAAGTCATCTTGGTTTACAGGAGAGTTTTTGTTAACTCGGCGCTATCTGACTGGCACGGCTGGCATACGTTCCACTGGGCCATCAGCTCTATATAAGATCCATGTGATCCGTCCGACCGTCACGTCTTTCCGGAGAAAACATCACGGTACGGAAGGATCTCCATAGCACACTCACACTGGCAGGGCGCGGCAAGTTCGAAAAGACTCGGGATGATGAAGATGCCGCCCCGGGTTCAAGTTGCCCAGTGGAGCCGGGACCTTCATATGCCGTGGTACCCTACCCATCTTTCGATGTAACGTATACCACCCCCACCCATCTCCAGGCTTTCGTGCTCTACATTACTTCTTAAATTAAAATTGTTATGTGTCACTACTCGTAGTACTTAACGTTGTACCAACGTCTTGCAATTTAAAATTTGAATGTAGTTATTGTAAAACTTTCGCTCAATTGATTGGCTAAAGCATGCAGATAGATGTGCGAAAGAATTGGGTATTTTGAAGGACCGGGTCATTTGTGACATTTTAAACCTCCCCCTGCCTGCGCCCTTTTTTTTGCTTGATTTGTGAGTTCAAATTTAAGGCCACCAAATGTGATATAGGGAAAAAGCAATCGAGTTTTCTTCTAAAATCACTCAATAATTTGTACCATGACCTTAACTTTTAGAGTTTTATTCTCTTTTTATTTCATTTTTGGAAGTGTTGGATTAGCAGTGAAACTGAAATGTTTGTGCAGAACGAGCGCTTGCAAGGTGTGTGAGATGTTAGCTTATGCTGTTGTAGGTGATGTTGCAAGCAAGTACAAGCATGATGAAGAACAGCTTAAGGTGTTGCATGGTCCAATTATATTACTCATGTTCTAATTACAATGAACACAGGAACAAAGTTAAGATGCACATTACAAACCATCTGTTGTATACACAACCTTGCGTAAGACGTTGAGCTCAGATGATCTTAGGATCTCTGTTTATTAAGCACACACACTCATCAGATCAGCAGCACCACTGCAGGAATCTGCATCGTCATCCTATTTCCCTACGCTACGTCCAAGGGGCGTCCGGTATGAGTCCAGAATACAACATCGCTCCCACTGCGAGACGACAAGAAGGTCCACCTGTCGTTGACTTCGCTCAGAAGAATCTTGAGTTAAGGATCAGCAGAAGAAGAGGAAGAAGAGCGGCGGGAAGGTGACGCTTGAGCTAATAAAGAAGATTCAAATTGTTGAATTAAAGCACGAATACCAGATTTCTTGTTGAGTTCAGAAGCTGATTTCCAGGAGTGATCAGCTGGGTTAGGGTAGCCTTTCCAATGAACAAGATATTGGATACCACGACCACGTTGACGTTTGTCGAGAATTTGTTCCACTTCGTATTCAAGGCCTTGAGCTGTCGAAAGAGGATCCGGTCGATCGACGTGAAGCTCGAAGTTGGGATCACGGTCCTGATGGGGGCGAAGCCACTTGAGGTTGAAGACGCTGTGTTCAAGATGACGAAAGCGATCGGTCAGTTCGAGATGAACAGTGTTGTCAGAAACAAAGGAGAGGACTTTGAAGGGACCAATAAAACGAGGACGGAGCTTGGGAAAGCTGTCGGTGATGGGAATATTCGTCGTTGAGAGCCACACGAGATCGCCGATGTTGAAATTGTGAGGGCGACGGTGTTGGTCAAGGGTCTGTTCAGTTGAACGAGCCATGTGATCGAGGGCATCGCGAGCTGCTTCCATGTGCACTTGGATGGCTTCGCGAATGTCGTCAGGATCATCAGACGAGTTGGAAAGGTCAGGGAGAGCCAGTTGAGTTTTGACGTTGCGGCCATAAATAATCTCGAATGGCGCAAGGCCTGTTGAACGTTTGACGGAAGAATTGTAATGCATCTCGAAGAGGGGAAGAAATCTGTCCCAGTCATGGTTGACGCGATTGGCACAGTAGATGCGAAGAGCTTCAATCAAGACGGAGTTGAGGCGTTCAGGTCGAGCATTGCCTTGAGGATAGTAAGGCGAAGAATGCTTGATTTTGACCTGCAAGAGTTCGAAAAGTTTAGTCCAGAAGGCAGAAGAGAAGATTTTTGCATTATCTGAAATGATTTCGTTGGGAAGGCCTTGGTTGGCGCAGACTTTCGAAACGAAAAGATCGGCAGCTTGTTGAGAGGTGAGAGTCTTCTTGCATGGAGACAGAAAGACACGGCCAGAAAAGTTGTCAACACAAACGAAGATCGAGTCGTAATGAGAACGAGTAGGCGGGAAGCCGGAAACAACATCGATGGAGATTGTAGCAAAACGATCAGACGGAGCTACTTGACTGTGCGACGGTCCCATCTGTGGCTTGCGATAAGATTTGTATTGGATGCAAGATTGACAGGAAAGGATATAACGTTCGACTTGTTGACGCATAGAGGGCCAACAAACAACAGGAACAAGAGCCAAGTATGTTCGAGAGAAGCCGCGGTGACTGTGAAGGTCATGGGCACGGTAGAGAACCTCTTTGCGAACAGATTGAGGAATGCAAATGCGTTGGCGATGAAGACTATCTGTTAGAATCAGGAGATGATTTTCAAGGTGAAAATGCTTGTACGATGGGTTGTTTTGAACTGCTTGATAGATTGTAGAAAAGTATGAACACGAGGAATATGCTTGGACGATTGCGTCGTGAAGAGATTCGACGAGAGAAGCATTATCAGCAGGAGCATCGAGAGCAAGGAGATGATGAAAATCTTGATCATCTGAATGTAGGATTGCGTCAGCGCGTGGAGGTGCGACGTCGTCGTCGGGGTATTGGCGGCTGAGAGCGTCAGGGACAACATTATCGGTACCTTTCACGTGCGCGATCTCGACGATAGAGAATTCACTGAGAGTTTCTAGCCAGCGGCGAAGACGACCTTTGAGATCCTTTTGAGTTTGAAAGTACGTGAGAGCCTTGTGATCAGTACGAAGGATGATGGGCTTGCCAAGAAGATAAAATTGGAAGTGGAGAAGCACGTCTTTGATGGCCAAAAGTTCGCGCTCAGTGGTTTGATAATTTCTTTCTGCATCAGTAAATAGGCGACTGTAGAATCCAATGACTTTCTCTTTGTTGTCAGCGTCGTACTGAAGAAGAACACCGCCGAGAGCTGTGTTTGAGGCATCGGTGTGAACTTCTGTCCTAAGCGCTGGATCAAAGTGAGAGAGAATTGGGGAGGAGGTTAACCGGTGTTTGAGAAGATCAAAGGCTTGCTGACACTCGGGAGTCCATTGAAAGACGACATTCTTACGAAGAAGAGCATGAAGAGGAGCAGCAATGTGGGCATAGTTGCGAATAAAGCGACGGTAATAGCCGGAGAGCCCAAGAAATATTTTGATCTCCTTTGCGTTGCTGGGTGGTGGCCAGTCAAGGATCGCACTGGTCTTGCTGGATTGGGTCGATATGCCATCAGCAGAGATTTGATGACCGAGGAACTCGACACTATCTTGAAAGAGCTTGACTTTTGATTTCTTGAGGTAAACTTGATTCTCGCGGCATCGCAGAAGAACGCGACGAAGAGTGTTGAGGTGTTGATCAAACGTACCGAAATCAAGGATGAGCAAGTCATCAATGTATGGGAATACACTGGTAATATCACGGAAGAGAAGAGTAATCCATTCTTGAAAAATATTGCTTGCGTGAATGTAGCCGAATGGAAGATTGCGAGCCGGATGCATCTGTCCTCGAAGCTGATCTGGTCGAGAGGGTGAAGAGCTTTGCGAAGCGTTATCCGAACAGTAGGACAGCTCAGGCTTGCAAGGCTGTGGAGGGATGCACCCCCGACGCTATCGCAGAAGCCATCCGCTCGACATAGATCCCACGCTCTAACAAAAAGGCAAGATTCGCTTTCAACTCCTCCTCAAACGCGAGTGGTACAGGGTAAGTTTTCTTTTGTACCGCCTCAGCGTTATCCTTGAGTCGAATCGTCGCCTTGAAGGACCGATCAAGAACAACGTCGCTAGGAATGTCATCACGAATGACATCCGCATAATCTTCCATGATTGCCTCGACTGCTTTCTTCTCCGGACTCGAAACATCGTCCGTCGGCTGAGCGATCTCCATGTTGCACACATGTACGACGTACCACTCGGACTCGTTACGCTTGAAGTCTCTCACCGCTTCTGTACAAGAAAGTACCTGGCACAGAGAGACGCCCGCAGTAGCACCTCGATTATTTGCCGAACCGATGAGCAATGGGAGTTCGACCCTACGCTTGCGATAAGTGGCAAAAACTCTCGGTCGACCTGCGTCAATCACGATCTTGTTCGCACACATCCATTCCCATGAGAGAATCATATCCGCATGCGGCAAGTCGAGCGTGTAGAATGATCCAGTACTCTTGAAGATCGAACCTACACCAAATTTCGTCTGAAAAACCATATCAGACGTGCTGCTACTCCCGTCAGCCATGATGACTCGCTTACGAACGTCTGCATCCTTGACCAACAGACCAAATTTGCGCACTGCTGCTGTGCTGATGAACGACTCTTCAGCAGCGGTGTCGAGCAATGCGTTCAGAGCTCCGAATTGAAAAGACACAGGAACCATTGGTAAAGCTTTGATCCGCTGCCAGAATCAACAGTAATACGGCATTTACGAACATCCCTGGGATTTCCCGATGGAGGTATGCCCGGGTCGAAGACAACACTCGAAGTCTGCGAACCCGTGCTCCCGTCGATTGCGCCCTCCGCGGCATGGTTTAAAGGTTGCTCAGGACCATACTTTTGACAGTTATAGCACTTCACCTTCTTCTTGTCGAACTTCTTCTCTTTGCCCTGTGCGTCGTCGCTCGGAGTAGGAGCCGACCGCTTGCCCACTGGCCTGACCGTCCTGTTGATGTCGCTGACGCAGGTTAAGAGCTTCACGATACAACTGCGGTAAGTAATGGCAATCCCAAACGTCTTACCATCGCGTTCCGAAGTTCCATCAGCATGCTCAGTTCCTTCCTGAGCATAGCACGTGCATAGTCCATTTGTATTCCATCGACAAAGACACGTTCTCAGTTACCCAGCGCAACACTAGGTCTCTTGGACACAAGGTAGCACGCCTGCAGGTGTGTAACCATCGCCTGGAATCTTGCGGTGTACGCCTCAACGGACTCCTTGGGCCCTTGCCTAGCCTGTTCTGCACATGACGCTCGAGTTTCTCAATAAACTCGAATGGTAACCATTTCAACAACAGTTTCTCCACAAACTGTTCCCAATCCCCATGCTCAGCTGAGAACTGATCTTGCTCAGCCATCGGGAGTGTAGCCCACCATAGCTGCACTTCCGGACCGAACGCAGAGATTGCAGCTCCTACCCACCTATGACGCGCAATACGGTGGAATTTACATCTGCCTTCCAGGTACCCAATCCATGAGACGATTGATTTCTCCATTGTCTGTTCGCCATTGTACTGCAGCAACGACTTCGGATCTAGTTTGCAAATCTGACCACCGTCATTCTCCGCATGCTTCGGCTTAGTAGGCTTGACCTCGTCGTGAACCCGCTCACAAAGCAGGGCTCGCATTTCCGCTGCTTCCTCAGCGAGCTTGCGGTTTTCTCGCTGAGATTCTGCAAGTGCCTTCACAAGATCCTGAAGTTTGCAATCAGCCTCTCGCTGGGATTCTGCGAGTGCATTGATAAGACTGTGCATCTTATCCGTGTTAGTCTGTTCCACGGATCTGAGCTCCCTGCATGTACGGCGTAGTTGCTCGTTTTCTTCCAAGATGTCACGAAAACTGGCTTTCAAGGGAAGAGCGGGACCCTCTCTTTCGTTTTCATCCCTGCTCTCCAACCATGAAGGCACAGTGCGACCACTGTCAACACTATCGGCACGCAAAACAGCGTCTGGACGAAGGACGGTTTCCGACGGATCATACGTACGCGATTGCATGATCACTACCGTAGCAAAACGCTGCTCTGCCGACCCATTCAGTGTCTCCTTCACAAAGCTGCCCAACCGCGACATGCTTCGACTCTGACACACGAAGTGATCCCGTCAAGAAAGCAAAGAGCAAGTGTGCGACAGCAATGCACAATCCAACGGCACTTTATTCCAAATCGACGTTTGAGATAAAGAAAAGTAAGTAATCTAATTTCCTAAGAAACGATACTGCCTAGGACACCTACTTAAAGAAAGACAGAAATAAACATATCCTATCAGGTTTGACCTCTCTTTGTTGCCCGACCAAATAGTAGAGCTGGTCCTGTCTTCGTCCTCGTCCTCGTCCTCGTCCTCGTCCTCGTCCTCGTCCTCGTCCTCGTCCTCGTCCTCGTCCTCTCTCCTTGTTCTGCTTGTTCTGCTTGTTCTTCTTGTGCTCCTTGTACTCTTTGCCTCCTCCTCAGCCTCCTCCTTTCACCTGTCAATACTCGTCCCGTCTGTCCAGTGCTTCTGTTCCTGTCCATCCTTTTTCATGACATCGATCATACTTCTTGTGTCCCTCATCTTTCGATCATACTTCTTGTGTCCCTCATCTTTCGATCATACTTCTTGTGTCCCTCATCTTTCGATCATACTTCTTGTGTCCCTCATCTTTCGATCATACTTCTTGTGTTCCTCCTCTTTTTCGACGAGCTAGCTAAATCTGTATTCAACAACACACTTCTGCTCTTACTCTGAACTTGGTTTGTAACTCACCTCCTCACTCTCTTGGAACACTTCCCGTGCGTAATTGGTATGCACAGCATCACTTCGGCAAGAGGAAATCCACTTGAACTGATCATGTCATGAACTGCTCCTTGGTGTCACTTTGTTCCACTGCCGAGATTGACGATCATGATCGCTGCATTCACGCTCAGCGCTTCCAACGATTCTCTGAGGTCGTTGCAGTCAAAGAGGCAGAAGGAGAGGGGGATGATGAGGTGGAGGAGTGCAGCAGGAGCTCCTTCATACCTATCAGCCTCACTGACTGATGCAAACAACAAGTCCGGCAGGAAGTCGATTCAGAGATGCGTCCAGACCAACGATGGCAGCACTCAGACCTGCGAAGCATTGCTCGACGACTACATCTCCGAGAGGTTCAAGGACTTGAACAAGGTTACATGCATCATCTTGTCGTCGAGATGCTGTTCAAAGTCTGCTGACGCTGCCTCCAGGCAGGAGATGCTTGTAACACTCAGACTGACCTCACCCCCAAGGCACAAAGTAGCGGACCTCCTATCCAAAGTCAACTCAAGTCGATTCTCAAGTGCACAACAGGAGCCCTTGACGAGACTCTGGATGAAGTCGATGCGTTCTTAGCGTCCTTGGAGAAAGACGTTTCCTCTGTTTCCGACGACGCGTTCTCTGGGGACGTCAGCCTGATCTTGGACGAAAGCTGCGAGATATGCGGGGCCGGCGGCGACGCAGTCTCGAGCAACTTGTCGAAACCTCCAACAGCGAGCAAGAGAGATGCCGGCGGCTCATCGCACGTCAGGACAAAGTCAAGGTCACCTGCTAGTATCAAGAAGGAAGGCAGCAAGACTCTGCTCAACTCGACGGTCTCCTCTCGGTGTATACGACGACATGCTTGCATTTCATTTTTAGACTGCACTGAACGATGGAGAAGGGGCAAGACTTTTTCGAGCAGCATCTGCCAGAGATCGAAGGTTTGGACTCTCGGAATGTCGCCATGTGCCAGTGAAGGGTGGTTGTAAACACAGAAGAAGTTGAAACAAGACACGAAGACTGCTGACAGAAGGCAGAAGAGCGTCAAATGGAATCAGGAGATTGTGAAAGTACTCGAGTACCCTGCTGGGACTGATAGGTATGAAGGATGAAACAGAGAGGGGGGGGGGGGAAGGGTTTAAGACAGGAGAAGCAAGTGGTGTAGAGGAGGAGGAAGGGAGGGATGGGAGGGAGAGGAGGGAGGAGAGTTTGGGGAAGAGGCATTGTGGGTTCATGGAGCAACGCATGGCGGTCAGTTTCAGCCCTTCAAACAAGTCTGTGAGGCAGAGCAGGCAGAGCTTTATCCGATCCCTCCTGCAAGCTCCCATCAAACGATGCAGCAAGAACGTCATAGAAGAAGCAGAGAAGGGAGAGTCCGACCAAGACTCTGCTCGCCCTGTATGCATCTTCTCCCGCGTCATAGCTGCTGACAAGTGATCTAGGGCTCAGGCGTCAACAACGCGGAGGACAAGCTGAAGATGCCGAGGAAGAACATGCTCAATGCGACAATGAAGATTCCCCTGACCTCCATGAAGCTTCCTTTAGACGACATGGCCGAGGCCACTGCGATGGGGTTGAACGAGGAGGCAGCTGCAGAGGACCAGGGTATGTCCAGCGAGGTGTATGAGGGCCTCCAACTGACCCCATCGAGCTGCGAGGGAGACGAAAGTTTCTTCTGCTCCAGCAGCAATGAAAGATCGTTGAACAAACACCTTTCCCAGACCGAGAGGCCGGCCAAGGGCCCGTCGGAGCCGCAGGACCTCACGGGCCTCTGCCTGTGGCTGACTCTCCGAGCCGCCATGCAGCTCTGAGTCAGTGCAAAAGCGCTAGGAGCCAAGAGAACTCCACTGCTGTTCGGCGTCAGTTACGTTTACTCTTATGTTGAGAATGTATCTTCCAAAATCACTCCGAACCTCGCTGCTCATCCGGCCAAGTGGCGGCTCGCGTGCGAACGCTTACTGGCCATCCATGTCCCCAGAATCTTCTCAGCCTCCAGAACATTCCTCTCGCTGATCGCTCGATCGCGCTCGACACTGAGTTGGGTGCAGGTTCTTTCAAGATGGGCTGATTGCTGTTGGATGAGTTGGAGCTGCTCTTGGTAGGCATGTTTCGCTTTGGTGCATAACGAAACCATGTTTTCGACATGATTCTCGATGTGTCTGATGATCGGTTCAAGAACAATGTGTAGTTTCAACTTCTCTTCAACCTGCCCTCCTTGCTTGGCGCTGACGAAGCTATCTGACATCTTGCAGCTGTGATCATCGCAAGGCAAGAGAGAAAGAGTGAGACTTTCTCCTCGAAGACATGAGGGAGGAGAGAGAATCTGCATGGCCGGGTTGGAGTCCTCCTTAGCACTCATGAACTCCAGCCTCGAAGATTGGCAGGACAGGTGCAGAGCCGGGAAAGGAGAAGGGGGAGGAGGAGAAGGGAGAGCAGGGCACTGTTCTAGCTCTTCTATCCTCATCTTCGCCTTCTTCAACTCCCTTTGCATCTTCCTCAACCTCAGCCCGACCAGCAGCCCCCCTGGGCCCGATGCAGGGGCCCGGGCCGGGCCGGGGCCATCGCCGCCGGGAACGGCCGCGGTCGAACGGCCGGGCCCGGGCCGCGGATCCGGGCGGCGGGCGGTACGTTCCGAAGTTCAGCGCCCGGCGGGCTGGCATCACTGACCGATCGTGGGGCCGAGGCCACGTGTGACAGCTGCCGTTGAACAGTAACGAAAACATGATTGAACTTGTATTATAAGGCTACTAAACTTCAACAAGACAGGTGAAGATTTTCAAAACTTACCTGTCTTGTTGTTTCAGCTGTCTTGTTGTTTCACCTATCTTGTTGTTTCAAAAACTGAAAATTCTCCGGAGCCGCCTCCACCAGGAGGCTTGCGGTGACAGAGCCTGCTGCGCACGCTCTGTCACCGCAGGCGAGGCCTCCATCACGACAGCTCCCTTGGCCTCGAAAAGCTGCCTGACATTCTGAGGCAGACCTTCCTGCGCGATCTGAGCCCCAAAACACTGCAGAGATCGCTCGAAGGAGCTGCGGTCATGTCGGAGAAGCCAGCAGTTGCCGTCGTCTGCGAGAGACCAGACCCAACAGGAGTGAGAGTCAGCCGAGGCGAGAGTCTTCCCGTCTCCTCCCATGCTCACGGCTGTAACCTCACGTTCATGACCTGTGAGAACCTGACGGTAGGTGCCTGTCTCTACGTCCCATACTCGTACGCTCCCGTCCTGGGACCCCGAGGCGAGAGTCTTCCCGTCTCCTCCCATGCTCACGGCTGTAACATCACCTTCGTGACCTGTGAGGACGTGACGGCAGGTGCCTGTCTCTACGTCCCATACTCGTACGCTCCTGTCCCGGGACCCCGAGGCGAGAGTCTTCCCGTCTCCTCCCATGCTCACGGCTGTAACATCACCTTTGTGACCTGTGAGGACGTGACGGCAGGTGCCTGTCTCTACGTCCCATACTCGTACGCTCCTGTCCCAGGACCCCGAGGCGAGAGTCTTCCCGTCTCCTCCCATGCTCACGGCTGTAACCTCACGTTCATGATCTGTGAGGACGTGACGGCAGGCGCCTGTCTCTACGTCCCATACTCGTACGCTCCTGTCCCAGGACCCCGAGGCGAGAGTCTTCCCGTCTCCTCCCATGCTCACGGCTGTAACCAAACCTTTGTGACCTGTGAGGACGTGACGGCAGGCGCCTGTCTCTACGTCCCATACTCGTACGCTCCCGTCCCAGGACCCCGAGGCGAGAGTCTTCCCATCTTCTCCCATGCTCACGCCAGTAACCACACGTTCTTGACCTGTGAGAACCTGACGGCAGGCGCCTGTCTCTACGTTCCATACTCGTACGCTCCCGTCCCGGAGCCCCGAGGAGAGGGTCTTCCATAATTGTACGCTCCAGTCAAGAGTTGTTGTAACAATTGTCTTCACACGGACCTCTTTGATCTCTCCAATAAGCCTTGTCATCACCTGTAGCCTGTGGCCTGTGCTAACGTCTATCGATCGTATGTCTCCATATTGAAATGCTGCTATGACAGACGAAAATCGCTCTCCCTCCAGTAAAACAGCAAGTGGACGACCACCTCCTCTACTACTTCCTCGCATGACTTGTTTGCAGGCGCCTGTCTCTACGTCCCATACTCGTACGCTCCTGTCCCAGGACCCCGAGGCGAGAGTCTTCCCGTCTCCTCCCATGCTCACGGCTGTAACATCACCTTCGTGACCTGTGAGAACCTGACGGCAGGCGCCTGTCTCTACGTCCCATACTCGTACGCTCCTGTCCCCGGACCCCGAGGCGAGAGTCTTCCCGTCTCCTCCCATGCTCACGGCTGTAACCTCACGTTCGTGACCTGTGAGAACCTGACGGCAGGTGCCTGTCTCTACGTCCCATACTCGTACGCTCCTGTCCCCGGACCCCGAGGCGAGAGTCTTCCCGTCTCCTCCCATGCTCACGGCTGTAACCTCACGTTCATGATCTGTGAGGACGTGACGGCAGGTGCCTGTCTCTACGTCCCATACTCGTACGCTCCCGTCCCCGGACCCCGAGGCGAGAGTCTTCCCGTCTCCTCCCATGCTCACGGCTGTAACCTCACGTTCATGACCTGTGAGAACCTGACGGCAGGCGCCTGTCTCTACGTCCCATACTCGTACGCTCCCGTCCCAGGACCCCGAGGCGAGAGTCTTCCCGTCTCCTCCCATGCTCACGGCTGTAACCTCACCTTCGTGACCTGTGAGGACGTGACGGCAGGCGCCTGTCTCTACGTCCCATACTCGTACGCTCCCGTCCCGGGACCCCGAGGCGAGAGTCTTCCCGTCCAATGCGAAGCTCAATTTCGATTGATTCATTTCAGCAATACTCGGGTAGCACCTCTCCCCAAAGTACGCTCCGTCCAGCTTCGCCTCATCCAGTCTCGCCTCCACAAAGTAACAGTGGCTCAGGTTCGCCCTCGATAGGTCCGCCCCCTCCAGCCTCGTCCGATGAAAGATCCCGTTGCGCAGCACTGCTCCTTCCATCCGCGCCCCCCTCAGGTCCAGCCCTGACAAGCTCTCTCCTGCTGCTACCAGGATCGACGCCGCGTTGGCCGACGCCCTTGCCCATCCCTCGTCCGCCTCGTCCCTCGATGCCTGCACCACCTCCACCAGCCTCTTCCTGTACCTCCCGTCCCCTCCCACGGCTGCCGCGTGCTCCCGGATCGTCTCGGCGTCCTCGCTCAAGCTTCGCACACTCAGGCTCTCCGGCAGTCCCTGGCTCCAGCGTGTGTCTTGGGGTAACTTGAGCCAGTCCAGCGTCGTCTCTGCCAGGAAGAAGCTCCGGAACGTGTCGTGCTCGAAGCTGATCTCCTTCCACTCCTCTATCCCTTGAATCACCCGCCTCTGTCGTGTCAGACAGCCTCCCAGCACGTAGTCCCACACCGCTCCTCCTCCTCCTGACCACAAGCCGCGGCCCGCCAGAAGCGCCTCTCCGCGTCTGAGCTTGATGCTGGCAGTGTTGTCCCGGAGCATCCGCAGCCCCACTGCCTTCCCTACCTCCAGATACGTTTGTTGCCAGCTCTCGTCGTCAATGCCTGCCTCTTGCCTCTGCTCTGCCAGCTCATGTTTGTCCTTGAGCTTGAGCCACTCTCGCTGCATCCGCTCCTCTACAAATCTTCTGTACATCTCATGCCGTGTGATCCTGTACCGCGGATCTTGCCTCCTCCGCTCCACCAGGCCTGGTAGTACACACAGAGCTACCTTGAGGCTCAGCGGCGTCGTCACTAGGTCCTCCAGCTCCGGCGTCATCTCCAGCGCCTCCTCGTACTGCTGCTGGCTCCACCCGCCTCCCGTCCCCGCCTTCGACACATGGTGCATGATGTATCGCCTCACCCGGCCCTTGTCCGATAGCCTCATCGGACACAGCCACGTCGCTTGAAAGCTATCCCTCCCTCCCACCACCGGCAGCCAGAACAGGCGCTCCGACGACCCGTCGCTCTTGAGGTAGTCGCTGCGGCACGTGATGATCGCCTTGAAGCCGTTGCAGTCATGCAGCTCCTTGTACACCTGCTCGATCACGTTGTTTCGCGTCCCAAGCTCATCGTACCCGTCCAACACCACCATAAAAGACTTGGTCCTCACGAAGCGCTTGAAGGCTTCCGTCGTCAGCTCTTGGTCTGCCATAGCGTCCTGCAGGTACTGCTGTACGCGTACCTCCTGTACGCTCTTGTACCTCGCAAGCTCTAGATATACCGGATACGGCATCCCTTCCTTCCACTCCTCCCCCAGCTTGATCGCCCATCTCTTCCCCAGCGTTGACTTACCCGTCCCGGCTTTGCCCTGGATGAGCAGGACCTGCTTGGTGGGGTCCTGCAAGAAGTCCTCGACCAGCTTGTCTGACCCGATCCTCCAGCCGACGCTGACGGCCTCGGGATCTCTGTCCGTGCAGTCTGTCACCATGTAGCCCTCCAGCGCGTCCTCGAGCCTGAAATCGCTCGCAAGGGCCCTCTTGATCACTGCGCGCATCTGCCCCGGCAGAGCGTTTAGCCTGCACTGTCCGCTCTTCTCCCAAGGCACCTCTCCTGTCTCCGGGTCCAACCTCGCCCCAAACCTGTACCGCTCGCTGTAGCACCAGGCGTTGATGATCATGTTGGCCTTGCGAGGCGCGTAGGGTCTAGACTGGGAGCTGACAGGGTGGATGGAGACTTGGGTGCGCTGCTCGAGCTTCTTGATGGCCTCGTAGTCTTCGATGAAGAAGTTCATCGGTTCATAGCTGTCCTCCGTGTTCACAGCCGTCACCAGCGACCCGGCTTCGTCCCCATGTGTCCCCGTGTTAACATGGATGGCTTGTCCGTGCCTGACCATGGCGTCGATGATCTCCTTCACGTCCTTGTGGTTTATCTCGTCGATGCTTTCCCAGACGATCTGCGCCGTCGGAAGTCTCTGCGCGACGAAAAGCTTCCTCCTAGACTCTCGGAGGACGAAGCGACCTGGCGAAATCTGGTCGAGGCCGAGGTCGCCAGCCTCGGTCTGTAGGTCGTAGAAGCGCCCAGGCACGAGAGAGTCAGCGTTCACGAGTGCGCGAGGAGCAGACGGGGCATGTCGGGGTCGCTTGCTGCTCTCAGCCGTCTGCTTGACTCGCACATCCCCTTCGCTGCACCTCTTCGCCATTGGTATAGCTAACCCCAGAAACCTTACAGCCACTACCCCTGCTCCAATAATCGAGTGCAGGGGTCATCAGTACAATCTTTTAAAAACCACATTTTAATGGTCGTGGAGACGATGGTGTACTATCGCAGTGTCGTGACCCAGCTTGTGCGCGCGCACACGACAAGTCGAGAGTGTCGAACGGCATGCTCCCAGGCGAGATGTACGAGATGAGGAGGTTTGTGTGCTGACGCATTTGTTCTCATCGCAGCCGAAAGTACAAGACACGTACGAGAGATCCTCCATCGAGGCCTGGCTCCAGCTCGGCGGCGTCCTACCAGCCCCCTCACTGGCGCCTGCCTCCCCTCCACGCACCTTGTCTCTAACTTCGCTCTCCGCAGCGCTATCCAAGAGTGGCAGGAGCAACACCTTCTATTCGTCCCCAGACATGAAGTCGACATTGACCAGCAGCCTATCTCAGCAGGCTCCTTCAAGACCCTCTACATAGGTCACCTCCGCAGGCGAGGGCGAGGAGCGGAGCCGGAAAGGCTCAAGGTCGCGGTGCTCAAGCTGAGGCAAGGCGGCGGCAAGAGAGAAGCCGGTGTGATGCTAAGGCTCGGGCCGCATCCTCGGCTTGTATGCTACATGGGGCAGAGCGAGGACGCCGAGGGCTGCCGCCTGCTGCTGACAGAGTACGCCAAGCTGGGGTCGTTGAGGCGGGCTTTACTGGGGACGCTGGCGGGCCAGGTGACGCGAGGGCACCAGATGTCGATGATGCAGCAGATCGCACAGGGCATGCTCGCAGCAAGGCACGTGCTGGTCATGGGCTTCGACAAGGAGGACGTGGGGAGGACGTCGGTTAAGGTTGCAGGCTTCGGGCGTGCAATAGACCTTGCGGACGATACTGACGCTACAGTAGCGGGGCGAGGGCTGCCCGTACGCTATATGCCCCCGGAGTCCATGAAGAAAGGCCGGTGCTCGGAGAAGAGCGACGTGTGGGCCTTCGGGGTGACGTGCTGGGAGATCATGACCTTGGGCAAGACCCCCTACTACAACATGACGGACGAAACTGTAATCCGGTACGTGTGCGGGCGAGGGAGGCTGCCCCGAGAGGACATACTCGGAAGATGTCCGGACGAGGTATGGGCCCTGATAGAGAGCTGCTGGTCGATTTGGGAAGAGGATCGCCCGACGTTCGCAGAGCTTTCGGTAGCTTTAGGAAGAGCCGGAGCGGAGGGGCTTGAGAGGACAGCATGGAGGTGGTCAAGCAAGACGCTTGGGCTGCAGGATGCACGGAGCGGCAGCCAGCCACTATGCCGAAGAATATGCAGTGTAGCAGAAGCTGCATGGAGAAGCATCGGGGAGGCAGCGGGCGGAGGGATCGAGTCGATGGCGACGAGACTGAAGAAGCGCAAGTACCGAGAGCTTGCGGGACAAGAGTCAGCATGCGATGCTTTGGAAGGCATGACGAATGCCGCCCGTGACCCGCCGAGCACGGGAGCTAAGAGGCTACGGGTCGGGGCGCCGGCAGCGGTTGAGGTGGGATGCAGCAGCCGGCAAGGGAGGCATGGAAGCAGCTGTGGACAGGAGCTGAAAACAGCATAGAGGCGGTAGTGCAGGAGATAAGGACGTACGAGGTACTCGCGGAGGTACAGCAAGCTGCGTGCGAAGCCTTGGTCAGCATGGCTCAGAGCGTTGAAGACTACAAGCGCAAGGCGAGCGAGGCGGGAGCGATCGAGGCTGTCGTCAGCGCCATGTCCAGGCACCCAGATGACACAGGGGTACAGCAGGCTGCGTGCGAGGCCCTGGAGGACATTGTCTCGTTGGTCGATGAGAACCAGGTGCGCGCGAGAGAGGCGGGAGCGATCGAGGCTGCCGTCAGTGCCATGTCCAGGCACGCGGACGATGCGCTGGTACAGCAGGCTGCGTGCGGGGCTCTGTCCTACATGTTGAGTTTCATGGATGAGAACCAGGTGCGCGCGCGAGCGGCGGGAGCGATCGCTTCTGTCATTAGAGTCCTCGATATCCACGCAGACAATGTGCAGGTGCAGCTTGAAGGATTCTGGGCCCTCGAATACATCTTGCAATACTTCCGATATCAGGGCACAGCGAGTGATACAGCAGCAATCGACGCTATAGTCAGCGCGATGACCAGACACCAGAGCAACGCGGAGATGCAAAAAAGCTTTTGCAAGGTGCTAAATGAAATAACCAAGAACAACAAAGAGAACAGGCTCCCGGTCACCCAGGCGGGAGCGATCGAGGCCGTCGTCAGCGCCATGACCGGGAGCTCAAACGACGACGTACAGCAGGCAGCATGCGACGCGCTGCACAGCATTGTCAGCGGCATGGCAGCCAGCCAGGTGCGCGCACGAGAGGCGGGAGCGATCGAGGCCGTCGTCAGCGCCATGACCGGAAGCTCGGACGTGCGCCGGGGTGGGTACAGCGGGCAGCATGCGAGGCGCTTCACAGCATTGTCAGCGGCATGATGGCAGCCAGCCAGGTGCGCGCGCGAGAGGCGGGAGCGATCGAGGCCGTCGTCAGCGCCATGACCGGGAGCTCGAACGACGATGTACAGCAGGCAGCATGCGACGCGCTGCACAGCATTGTCAGCGGCATGGCAGCCAGCCAGGTGCGCGCACGAGAGGCGGGAGCGATCGAGGCCGTCGTCAGCGCGATGAAAAGGAATAGGCACCGCACTTGGTTGCAGGACAGCCTTATGGAGGCGTTGGGAGCAGCCTTGCGAGCAACAACTCGAGCAACATCCAACACATCCGATCGCTCGGAGCCGATGTCTTTGCTGACAAGGTCTTCGACTCGCGTGGCTCTGAAGCAAGCCGACGGCTGAGGTCTGTGCTTGAGCGACAAGATTCCGACGCAGCAATGGAAGGGAAGATGAGAAGCTGAGGACCGACGGAGGAAGGAGCCTCAGAAATCGAACAACCCTACCTGGATGGATGGGTGGTCAAATCTCGGGATAAGTTCTTCTGTAAGGCGACTCTGTGATGAGAGTTACAGGGTGAAGCGTCTCATCAGGTGGCTGAGCTCAGTGGCAGGAGGGAGATGAGAGCTGATATCAACCGAGCCCGAATAAAGGACAGTTGGCTGTTTTGTACTCATGTTCGAAGCTGACTTCTCTTGGAAAACCCAGGATACTCTACTCCAGTGTGAATCTACTGAATAGGACCCCTCTGGATCCTCTTTGTTTCAGGAACAGTGTACCCGTGGGGTCTTTTACATGCTGAAGAACAGGGGTGATCCTTGTGGAATACAAAACATCTAAGTAGAGAAACTTGTCAACTTCCAAGGAGAGGACACTCCTACTTCCTTCAGCCAAGAGACAGTACCTCTGTCTGCTTCTTCGAAGCTAATAGGACCAGGTGGCCCATCTTCCCCTTTCATGTGTACACCACGTCCGTTTGTGCCACACCTGTTTGTTGGCTTGCTTTGTATCGTGTGTCAGAATAAAGAGAGTTAGATCTCCTTCTGTCACAGATTTCCTCTTTTTAAAGAAAATCCAGCGCAAGTTCTTGTTCAGCCACGCTCAAAGGTCATCCCGTAAAGTCTCGCGGTGTGACAAAGGTTGGGGTCTTGAAGTTAAGTGAGGACATAGGATCGACGGACCTGGATTGATGCGTGAAGCATTTACCTTTCACTTGAAATGATTTATTGTCCTTCAAATGATTTATTGAAATGTAAAACCGTGCTTTGATGCGCTCTTTGAATTGAAATCACGTTTCATGTGATTCACGAGGACGATATCGACAGCAACAATGATGTGACTGTCAGGCCCTGGCCCTGCGGAGAGTGATTCTAGTAAGCATCAGAATGATCGGGCCTCAGACCTCTCAAGGACCCTCGCGAGGACTTCAAGGACTGCCACTTCGTCTCCTTGGTCCACAACGGCACACAGACCCTACCTGGTCTGTCGAGGTGGATTGAATGGGTCTGCCTCGCTCCGAGCTGACAGCCGACATCTTCGTCCCAAGAGGCAAATAAGGCAAGGAAGTCCGAGCGCGAGAAGGTTGGCTGTGCGACTTGTTCCGTAGATCTCGGAATCCTTCGTTCACTGGTCTGAGCCTTACGCGATTTTCTCACTTTCAATACTGATAGTTTGCTTGCTTTCTTTGCTGAAATCATCCTTTGGGATTCTGAATCAGTGCTGGAATGTGAACCAATTCGCTACCATATGTTGTATACACAACCTTGCGTAAGACGTTGAGCTCAGATGATCTTAGGATCTCTGTTTATTAAGCACACACACTCATCAGATCAGCAGCACCACTGCAGGAATCTGCATCGTCATCCTATTTCCCTACGCTACGTCCAAGGGGCGTCCGGTATGAGTCCAGAATACAACACCATCACATGCTGCTCGAGTCTGTCTCACAAACTCATGATATGATCAAGAGCTGCAAAGGCAAGGAGCAGATGCAATGGCTGACTACACAACTTGAGAAGAAGGAGCTCGAGCAGAAGTATGCGGTTGAGAAGAAGGAGCTCGAGCAGAAGTATGCGGTTGAGAAGAAGGAGCTCGAGCAGAAGTATGCGGTTGAGAAGATGGAGAGCGAGCAGAAGTATGCGGTTGAGAAGAAGGAGCTCGAGCAGAAGATCGAGAGCTGCAAAAACCAGGAGCAGATGCAATGGCTGACTACACAACTTGAGAAGAAGGAGAGCGAGCAGAAGTATGCGGTTGAGAAGAAGGAGCTCGAGCAGAAGTATGCGGTTGAGAAGAAGGAGCTCGAGCAGAAGTATGCGGTTGAGAAGATGGAGAGCGAGCAGAAGTATGCGGTTGAGAAGAAGGAGCTCGAGCAGAAGATCGAGAGCTGCAAAAACCAGGAGCAGATGCAATGGCTGACTACACAACTTGAGAAGAAGGAGCTCGAGCTGAAGTATGCGGTTGAGAAGAAGGAGCTCGAGCTGAAGTATGCGGTTGAGAAGAAGGAGCTCGAGCAGAAGTATGCGGTTGAGAAGAAGGAGCTCGAGCAGAAGATCGAGAGCTGCAAAGACCAGGAGCAGAAGCGAAGGCTGACTACACAACTTGAGACGAAGGAGAGCGAGCTGAAGAATGCGGTTGAGACCAAGGAGCGCGAGCTCAAAGTGGAGAAGAAGGAGCTCGAGCAGAAATTCTTGATTCACAATTATATGGCTGGAGGTCGCTTACAGACAGGAGAAATAATGAAGTCGACTTCCGTGATTGATGCAATGGAGGATCGTTTTGTGTACGATGAAACGAAGTTGTTTTTGGATATATCGGCAGACAGTGGGAAGGAGTCTGGGTTACGAGCATTTGAGGACGAGGATGTAAAGGAGAAGGGCATGAGAATTTTCAGCAGAAAGGGACTTCGGGAGCAGATGGACTTCATGCAAAAAAGAGTCATGCAAGCAGGAAGTTTGGGCTGGGTGTTGGGGGCACCAGGGACGGGAAAGTCTCTTACAGGCCTTGCATTCGCACTCTCCATTGACAGGGAGGTCTGGGGGGTGAGTTGGATGCATATCTCTCCCTATCCTGCAAAGGCTGTTCAGTGGATCGCTGCAAGGAAAACTGTATATGAAGCTGAATTGCAGACGACAAATGATGACTTTCTGTATGCTCTTCTGAATGGTGTGGATGATGATTCTCAGCATGTATTCGTACTGGATGGTTTCCTGCAAGACTCGCACAAAATGTTGCAGCATATGTTGATGAGATGGCGTGAAAAAAAGAAAGAGAATAGAAGAGTGCTCTTTATTTCATCGATGCAGACCAGGTACAAGGTGAAGTGGGAAGATGATCAGGTTTGGGGCGTGGAGGTATTTCTCCTTGAGTCATGGAGACTGGAAGAGTATCAAGAGGCAGTGATGGACGACCTGTTCTACTCTTCTGTTGAAAGGAAATTAGATGCAAACTTGTCTCGAGGATCGGTTGCTCAACGGTCATTTTCGAGCAATCTGAGCCGAGAAGATCGAATACTGTCCAAGTATTATTATGCAGGAGGATCGTCAAGATACATGTTTCAGATGAGTAGTCAACAGATTATCGACGACGTTTCTAACACTATCAAAAACGTGGGATTTCTTGAAACTCTCTCCACAAAGATAGGGCAGTACAGTGGGGCTGCAATCAATCGACTCTTTTCGATATACAAGGATCAAGACAAGTCAGAATATACTGTATTCTTAAGCAGGTATCTTACAGAGAAGATTTGCGTTCAAACAGGGTGTGAACAATTTACACGGTCTTTGGTGCATTTCTGCACAATGTATCATCCAGTTGCCAAAGGACTCATGCTTGAAGATTTGTTCTTCATGGTGGTACATCACCAAGGTTTGGCATTGCACGTGCGAGGTGAAGACGCGCAAGAAGCTTGGCAGGCTGCCCCTGTCGTGACTTGCTTGATACCTCTTACGAAAGGAGTGGTGGAGAGTCAGAGCTGCGACTTTTGGGTGCGACCACCTGATTTCAACCATCCAGGATATGATGGGGTGTTTCTTAGTAGAAGCAGGAAATTAGTACGGTTTGTACAAGTAACCGCAGCAAAAGATCATGATCTGAAACTACAATATTTCAAGGAACTCATTGACAATCTTGTTTTAGTAGGATTTCCGGTTCAACGAATAGAAATTTGTTTCATCGTGCTCCGTAAGGATCTAGAGTGTTTCAAAGTTTCGAAGGTCTTTGGTCAAGGATCTCTTGAGCAATATGGTTTTGCGAAAGGAAAGGAGCGAAGATCTATCAGGGTGATGGGTGTTGAGCTTATCTAATTGGACACTCCCATCATTTCAATATTTCAGTGGTGCTGAGTACCTGGAATTGAATCTGTTGAAGCAATCATACTTCAGTAAACATGTTTGAACCTAGAATTAGTATGACTTTTATTGCAAATACACATTCTAGTCATCTCTCTTTCTTCACCCTGATTCTCCTGTCACTGTCCGATCTCTGGCTCAACACTACGCTTCGTAACTCTGGAAACATATCTTCGTAATTCTGGAAAGCATTCGACACTGCATCAAAGCCTGTTCATATTGTCGACGGGCTTTCAAAGACATCGACTTGAAAACTGTACAGAATTATGCAGTGTTCACTGACGCAATGGTGCTGAAATCGTTACATTTTCTGCAAAACATCGGGCACGAAACGTTGAAGATAAGCGACACCGATGATAGCTTGCTACAAGTAGCGGCTAGTTATCTCAAGCTGAGCCAGCATACCATCAATACTTCTCATATACGAGCAAAGTTTACGCTTCTAGGTGACCTCTTTGGACAGAATGCAGAGGGCTTCAAAAATTGTTTCCATCATTACTTCACCTCGTTTCGACATGGAGCAGATGCTAAAATGCATCATGATAAATTCCAGCTGCACATAGACGCGCAAAAGCTTCGAAGTCAAGCAAAGAATCATCGGCAAAAGCACAACTCATTTTGTAAGAAAATCAGACATTGGGCCACCTCGCACTATGACACTGTTGGTGAGCTACAAGAGCAAATACACGATTATCACTTAAGGTAACCAGCGAGCTGGAATGCACCAGAGTACTGACATGCCACCATGCAGGTATGTAAGGCCTGAACATATTAGCCAAGACCAGAACAGAACGATTGATTACAGATGGATTGGGAGAATTTGATCCAAACAAGAGTAGGTTTCAATTCAACGAGTACTTGTCAAACCCTCAGTTATCTCTCCAACAACAAAGAAGCTACTTTTCTTTGCGCCATGTATCAATCATTTACTGAAGAATGTCAGGCACACGGTTGGCTCGGGGAGACACCCGACTGCACAGCAAGAGGCTAAACAAGGGCATGCTGCGTACACTGATATTTCCAAGAAGAATTCGTCATGGCTAACGCAGCTGGAAGTCGATGGGTGCACGGACCCTCAATCAATGGATATCATGTCAAAAATGTTCAGCAGCAAGGCCATATCGCTTCTGAATGCAGAGGGACACATTGGAACAGCAAGAATGGCAGAAGCAATGAACGGCCTTCACATCCTCACCAAGTCTGAAAGAAGAAATCTCATTCTTAGGGCTCGAACCTGGCTTCTAAGAGATGTGGATTGGATGAGTGTGGGCAAGAAGCACATGAGGGGGTTGTCATCAGGTGTGTTGGGTGAACAGGAGTATGACTTCAATGCACGGACGCTGTGCACAGACAGCGTTGAAAACCTCTGGCCTTTGATATGTCATTTGAACAAGAAAGATTTCTTGAGGATATTCAACAAAGCATGCACTGAGCTCTCAAAAAAATTCGATTACAATCTGCATTTTGTGTATGACCACCAAAAAAGCGAATCATTCTTGGAAACAACGCGGGGAGAAGAAGCTTTTCAACGCAGAAGAAGGAACACGGGACAAAGAGAATGAGTGCAGGTCCCAACCTAGATCTCGTAAACTTATACATCTCAATCTTTGGATACACGAGGAGGATTCACAGGACAAATGCCTAGATTTCAGGGACAACGAACTGTGTCTGGTTGTAGGTCTACGGAAGAAGAGATAGAAAGGACAAAATGTCAAAAGTTAAGACGTGTACAAAGCGAACAAGTATAGAGAATGACAATTTGTATGTATCTCTGAATATAAAATGTTTGTTTTGCAATGTACAGATTTTCATTCTTGAGATATTCATCCTCGAAACAGTTTGTCGCGGACAGATCGCCATTGCGATTTGAGAGACCGTTGAGATGAATCGTACAAGATGTTTCATTCTAGGCCTGGCCCTTTCTTCGTCTGCAAGTCTCTTTGCCCCTTGTGATGCCTGGGTCCTGTCATATCTGGGTCCCGTCATCGACGTGAACTCAGCTTCCGAGGCCAGCTGGTCTATGAGGATGGGTTTGGATCCTAGGTTCCAAAGCAGAGTACTTGCAAGCTGCTCAGCTGCCCGTGCGCGAGTACGAATCTTGGCCACAGGTGCTTCTCCTGATCGCGCTTCCGCATATTTGGAGGAGGCATGCCAGGTGCTGGGGGAGGAACCTCGGAGAGTCGGAAAGCGTTTGACGTGGCGATATGCATGCTCCAGTAACTCCCCAGATTCTAGAACCTTCTGCGAAAGGACTCATGGAGCATGAAAGCAGCTGCAGCTGCAGCAGTTGGAACGGGATAAAAGGGATCTTTCCAATTACTACAAGCGCCAACTGTCCGCCACCGTATCTGGTTGAGAGGCTGTCTATGAAGGTATTGGATGTTGCATCCGTCGGCAAGGATAAGGCGGTCGAATCCGCGGTAGCAGAGTTGGTGCAGAGGGACTCGAACCTGATTAAGCGAGGGCGGATCTCCATGAGTGACATGAATCAGCTGCAGCTGAAGAGGAGAAGAGATTTTTCGGAGAGCTTGCACGGCTTTTCAGCAGGAGGGTAGACTAGTGCGGGAGAGCAAAATTTAGAGGAATCTACCGAGGACACCAATGAGCCATAAAACGAGGATGATGAATCTACTAGGCCATGTCTCCTGTGTAGGCTGCACGGACAGCCTTGTGATGAACAGCATGTCTCCTGAAGAATCTGATTCTCCCAATGATATGCAGAATTATGATGCAAGACAAGAACTTCAGCCAGCTGTTGTGATTGAGCAGCCTCGGGCAATATCGCCGCTCAAGGTCGACGACACTCTTGCCACGACCACCCCAACGCCGGTTGGTTTTTCCGAAGGTTTGTGAAGCCATGCATCCTCAACACTTGAACATCTATGCAGACAACGAGGTGTTTGAGACGTGGCTTCGAAAAGAATACAGGGGCACTGTGGACTTCACGATCCTCCGCCCGTTCGAGTTCAAGAAAGGGAAGGGCGGCAAATACGTCATGGCGGTTTGTACCTGAAGAAGTATGTGGACGTCGGCAACAAGAAGGGCTAAACTTGCAATCACGGTGCAATGCAACGGTTGCCTTTTAACTGCAAGGAACTCCATGAATATGCAGATGCTTCTTTTGCTTTTGCTTTTCTATACTAGTGCTTCACTCCACACCAGATGTAGCACAGACTTAGTATGGCTCCATAAAAAGATGTGCAAACGATACTTGTGATCTCTGAACCTGCATCCCACTGACGAGTCCACGGCCACTTGAATGGAGCAAGTTGATGACACAGTAAGCAGGTTCACTTGTACCTCGTGTCGTTTGTCTATTAGTCCAGCACTCGTCTCCTCCTCTGTGCTTGCTCGCATGCCAAACGAAGTAATCCGCCTTTGGCTGAAGATTGAGCAAAGTCGATGCTTGGACGTGATGTCGCTGCCGGGAGATCTCAAAACTTTCTCTCCCTTCATCACCCTCCTAGTAGGCTGCTTCATCCTGAGGTCTGCAAGAATCGTGACCTATCCCTCCATGCCTCGGAACAACGCATGATTGACTCGTCACAGAGTCTGAAACCGTGATTGGAAACTAGCTAAAACGATGAGTCAGCCAAAGCCCTTCCAGCGGCTACCCCAGGGCCGACACCATGCTGCATCTCGGTTCCGAAGTTCCAGAAGCCTGATTGCATCCACTAAAGAGCAACAACTTCGGATGCTGTCTGCGATTCTTGCACAGCCGTGGGCGCTTCCTCGTTTGAGAACTTTCTGACGGTTCACTAATCTCAGCCGCTCGCCGCAAAGTTGCCAGCGTGCTCGCAGCCTATGTTCCGACACGATGGCAACCGGTGACTGTGCGACTGGCGCTCGGCACTGACCGCACGCTGTCTCCCGTTCCGGCGCCGGAATCGGACCTGGCGCCGGAACCGTTGAGCCGCTACGGTACCGTACGCCAAGGCCGCCACAGTGACCGTGAATAGACTTTATTTCAGATCAAACGGTCGCAAAGATGATTATCATCAATAAGCTACACAATATCCTAAACATGTACTTGATTCAAATGATACCTGTGCCACTCTGTGCATCGCATCCGGCATCATTCTTACAAAGCGGCCGAGTCCGGGGGTCGGCTGGCTGGCAGGCCCCACCGTGCCCCTCAGCCCCCCGCCCTGCGCGCACGCCCCGGCGATCCCGCGGTCCGGGTGTTGAGCTTATCTAATTGGACACTCCCATCATTTCAATATTTCAGTGGTGCTGAGTACCTGGAATTGAATCTGTTGAAGCAATCATACTTCAGTAAACATGTTTGAACCTAGAATTAGTATGACTTTTATTGCAAATACACATTCTAGTCATCTCTCTTTCTTCACCCTGATTCTCCTGTCACTGTCCGATCTCTGGCTCAACACTACGCTTCGTAACTCTGGAAACATTCAACTGGCAAGATACTAACGATGTGTGACACATAGATAGCACGGAAAGCGTTTGACGTGGCGATATGCATGCTGCGAGGTCAAGAGAACGACAGCATAGGACGCACGAGCGTAACACGTCGAGAAGGGAAGAAAAGGTTGATTGTCGCAATGGAATATAATGAGTGCAATACAAGCCAACTCAAACACGTGGTATTAAACTCAATAGCGAGTTGAAAATGTACAAAAAGGTGAAAATGCGGGACTAAATGGATAGGACTTGGCAGAAATGAAATGAAATAGAATCTCGGTAATTGAGAGCGCAAGATAGATGACGATAGCATCATTGTGATCAAGAAATGCATCAAACTCTTGAACGATATTATAGAAACTCTAGATCGCTACGACATCCATTGACCTGTATGTTGCGCTGGATGTGTGCAAATCCTACATCTTGGAAGAGATATTCAGCCAATTGAAGGAGAACCAAAAACCCATCACTCGCTCCAATGTTAAGGAGACTATCATGAGGGATGAATCACTCAGAGTCGCATTCTTTGAGGATGTCCTAGGAAAGCCAAAGGACTTCAAGATCAAATCCAAGGCATACGCCAATAAATCCGCACAGGGCACTACAAAGGCCATGTATGAGGTAATGCTCCAGAGATATCTCAATCATAACACCAAGGTGTCAAAGGAGGCATATGCTAGCATCACAGGTCAGCTTAAGTCATATATGGATAGGGTGATGCGTGCTGTGCTGGACATTAGAAAGAACAGCATCACATTGAAGGATTGCCTAGAATCTTTGCACAGGACCAACCTTGCTGTAGCAATGGCCTTCAACTACATAACAGAATACCACAACAACAAGACAGCAAAAGAGATATTGGATGCATTTGAACCCAAGACCCCGTGTGAAATTGTTGTAGGATGCATCAATGAGATCGTGTTGCAATACGCACCAAAGAAAAAACTAGATGATGATTCAATGAGGTTGATGCATGCCGTGTTTGAGGCATACATTGCTAATATCCTTGTTGAATCCAGCATGTTAGTGACATTGCAGAAGAAGAAGACGATCAAGATCGAACACTACACCTGGCGCGTAGCCATGGTGACCCATAAACCCTAAACCATAAACCCTAAACCATAAACGCTGATTTAAAGTTTTAGGAAGCTTTGATGTTGTTTGGCCGCGTATGGCCTCGCTTAGGAGTCCAGCGTCGCTCTCCGCCTCCTGCTCAAACTTAACTGATACCTTGAAAACTTATTTCACCCGGGTGACCTGGGCAGCAGCGGAAGCCCCGTCGGCCCGGCAAGAGACTGCCAGTGTGCCATCATCATGGCGACACTGAACTACTTGCTGCCCGGCCATGGATCCGATTTGTGAGTTGGACTTTCCCAGGCTGGATCACTTGGCCTTGAAGCCCCACCTCAGTGGTACAATGGTCTTCTCGGCTTTCGTTACGTAATATTTTATTGAGAGTGGGCATGCGGTGGTGGCAAACATCGAAGTTCGACACAAAGACATTCTTCGTTCATCTCAAGCCTGAGTTCCGATGATCGTCGGAGTCAGAAACATATTCACACACCCAAGCAACGCCGCGACCTGGCATGCTCATCCAGAGATGTAACAAACAGTAAGACTTCACGAACAGTATCTTGAACCTTCGCAGGACGCGATTCAGAGATAAATGGAAGATTCTATTCCCATTACCTGTGTCGACAGATCGATTTGGAATGAGAAATATCGCTTTGACTTTGGAGGAATCCGGACCTGAAACAAACGAAGTGAGTTGAAAACCTAACATGTGGCAGGTTAAACCTCAGAAAATTGCTTTCCATGAAACTTGAGAATGTCTGGGAAGTTGCCTCCTGCGTTACAGAGATTCACTTTTTGAAGCAACGAGACGTTGGTAGGAAGTTACTCATTCTGAATCGCCTCTCATGATCGTAGGGATTGGAGTATGAAATCTTCTTGTTCGAGATCTGCTAATGAATAAGTTTCCCACGATGTTTCTCAAGCATCGACAAACCTTCCCCGCAACCAGTGTGATCTTGTACCTGTAGATGCCAACCCGTCACCCTTCTGCAAGGAATTCAAGTTGTTCTGGCATACCGCTGGGAGATGTGTGGTTTGCAGGCTACTGCGGTCAAGATGCACGTGTACAATCCCTACACAGGAGAAATGATCAGGCTCAAAGCGCAGATCAAAATCAAAGAACTTGCCTTTGGTCTTTCATTGGCTTGTGCACATACCACCTTGAATATCGCTTGACACGGCCCTTCCTATTGCTTCATCACGATATTAAGAACAAAAAACAGAATCCCACTTTGTTGGGCTTGAACTCTATACAAAGTTTCCATCTGTTCGACTGTGCATTCCCCTGTTGACTGATATGTTCTTCTTTGCTTGTAACAATGGCTCCCCGAAGCGTATCGGGCTTAGAGGAGAAGAACTTCATGTCGTCGACACTAAATCGAGTAGTTAGTCACATTGAAAGGATTATAGCTGATTGTACCTGTAAAATCCAGAAGGGAAGGTAGACAAAGGAAGGATCTTTGGCTCTTGTTCAACCTGTTCAAGAGTAAGCATTTTTCTCATCAGCATCGTAATTGGTTATAGATCAAACCTGGCCGAGCCGACCTTTGATAGCATATCTGGGCACAATTTGCACTCTAAATTTGAAGATGCATAATAGATTGGCTATCAGAACAAAAATTTGTCACAATGGGAAAGTGATTCTCCATGCCGATTACCAAGGTATCTGTCACCATAAACAAAAAGGTGAAAAGAATGCATTTGAAATTGTGAGTTCAATCGCGCCTTTAGCCTGATTTCCTGTACATTGAATGAGTGGGTGGTATGTCCTTGTTTAAAATCAGAACGATCGCTCACATGCAAATTTGGGAATTTGGTTCCCCGTGTCGTTGCGATGATATTGATTTTCTCATTTTCAGACATAGCGTGCAAGTTTGAATCATGAAAGGTTCCTCGCCAAGGAGAATTCTGATCGATCAACACATTTTTGCTGAAAATTTCATTATAGCCTTGATAAAATGAAAATGTTCGATCGATCACAGGATGAGTTGTATTGACACGCAGTTGCAAGCCCGAAACATCTTCAAAATGATCACCAACACTACTCTTCACTTGAAATGTAACCAGAACATCTTTCGATTTACAAAACGAAGCCTCTACTTTTGTTGCATTGCTGGTGCACTCATTACCCATACTTGAGACTGAGAAATTGAGGGTTCGAAATTTGAAGACAAAGCTGATTTCTTCCTTCGATGTCATCCAGACATCATAAGTATGAACATTTACTGGTGATTCTTGTCCGTTTACGATGGATACTTTTTCAGCCAGGTATCCATCAAGATTTTGATTCAAGTCAATCAAATTTGAATGAGCAAGAAATTCCAACTCTTCTTTATCTGTTACAAGGTCCAAGTCAGTATCTTGGATGACCACTCTGAAAATTCTGTGATTGTCGTATGGATTTTGAAAGGAGTGAAGAAAATATTTCGATGGCCCAGAGTGGCAATTCAGAGTCAGTTTCGAAATCAATGATGTTTGCAAATAAGATGAAACTTTTTGCTCTCGATACTTGTCATGATGATACTGGGCATTTTCGATAACTGCATCAGCCTGTGGAAGAGGCAATGATCCTGCACCTTCCGCTTCCAATCTCCTTCGTATCATTTGAGTTCGCTTCCATCTCAGGAGTTTTTTCCTATGACTAGTTGTTTCAGGGTCTGCAACATCGTTTCTCCTCTCATTCTCTAGGTAAACAGCCACACCAAACCATCCAAAAAATCGAGACTTTGGAACACCTTCGTTGCTGTTCTTGCCCATCAAAGTCAAGTTCTCACTTAGGAGGTAATGTGGTCCATCGAAGTGTATGTTGGCCTCTTTCATTGTTTCCAAAAGGTCATCTTGACGATATTCCTCGTTCTGTGAAAGAATTTCCCATGCTCGATCCAAGTTCCCGTAGGCAGACGCAAAGAATGTCAACAACTTGGAGTTCAAGTCCAAAAGTAATCTCTGTTCGTGTTGTGAACATCCAGAATTGAGAATTAAAGAATCAAAACCTGCTTGTATGCAAGAAATATCTATTAAATCCTCAGAAATTCCAATCGAATTGGCGGTTTGCATGTGCTCTTGCAGAAATGTCTGATGAAGAGCATTGCATATTTCGTTAGCCTGACGCTGCGTGAATTGTATACCTACATCAAACACAGCCTTTATCAATTCATCTTTGGACATTTTGGTGCTACGGGTCTCAAAAATCAAGTTTTGATCTCCATTCTGTGTCTTTGACCGGCGAACAAGCTCTTGAATCTCTTGAATCTTGCCGTGTATCAATGCAAGACACTTCCAGTCATGTTCGTGATCTGAAGTCCTTCTCTGAAAACCGATGCTATCTTCAATTTCAAAGATAGTTCGTTTCGGAGGACTGTCTTGTTTGGATACGATTTCATTTTCATCTGCCGTGCATACAGCATGGATCAAACGTATGCACAATTGTCCTTTCTTATCTTCTTCCCCATAATCCCATGTCAATACATCATCGACAAATTCGTCAATGTCTAAACGACATTGAGCCTTGTTGTGGTCCGATTCGACATCATACTGCGTGTGCTTGTCAACTGATGAGATATATGTCGAATTGAATATATCACAATTCTCAACCACCTGAACCATTTGTCTATCATGTCGTATCAATTTGTTCAAAGGTGCAGTTGCTGTGCCAATCTGAAGATTGGATTCCGCATCAAAAATATGAATCCTCAACCTGCCCTTTTCCATGTACCTCAAAAAGTCCTTTTGAAACAAGTTCGAATCGTTATCTGTATCAAATTGATTTCCGGTGATGAATTGTAAGGTAAGCTTAGGAATTTCCAGATTTGCAATAGATTTAGTAAAGAAAGAACGGAAGTTATTTGGGACCATTTCAGAAGCGTAGAGTTGGAAATTCTCTGTTGCACATTCACTGAAATTGTAGAATTCAATCGTGCAGTATATCCGTGAAATTTCACAAGGAACACTGACAGCGACAAATTGCAAAATCAAAATTTCCCCCTGGGAGTTCAAGGTTTTTGTGTGTTTCTGGACAGTTGCAGGACTGCGACTTGATAGTGAAGATATTGATTTTGGCAAAAAGTCATCGAAAAGATTCAGTAAACCTTTTGTAAAATTTTCACTCCAAACTTGAGGTGATTGACTGGCTTTCTGTTGAATGGCTGTGGTAATTACATGTCCATTGGAATGCGCAATATTTGTAATTGATCCTGGCATGGGTCCATCAGTCGTGTATACTCTTGATTTTTCATTTGTCTTGTCCATACTTCGTTCTTTTTCGAGTTTCAATGCCAGATTTTCATCGCTATTTGGAACATTCGATAGAGACTTATTTACCTCAACTATTTCAGCAGACCTGTTTGACTTGTTTTGAAGCCCAAGTTTTCGCAAAGCTGACCTTCTTCTGCTACTGGTCACCTCTGCTTGCGAATTTTCTGTCGCGTCACCTACAACATCCTTGAGAGCGTTGTAACTTCCTTCCTTCCCAGCCTCATCTTTTTCCTTCTCTTCCGAGGGTATCGCGCGTGTCGAGTGTCTCGATCGTCTTGATCGTGAGCCGCCAGTTAGTCTCTCTTTTCCGTGATTAGAATTTGATGCATCTTCCAGTGTCTTCTGGTTTTCAACAAGCAACTGTTCGCCTTGATCCTTCATTGCAGTTGCACTTTCACCTTCGTCCGAATTCGACCTCTCTCTCTCTGCTCCTGAATCTTTTTCTATTACCTCTATCGGCAATGACTTGAATTCATTTTCAACGTATGTAGCCTTCTCCGAGTCAGAGGATGGCGGCTTCATATCCGATATTTTAGTTTGCACACAACTCTTGTTGCCTTCAATCTCTGCAGCCCTGCAACCAGTTGCGATTAAAAGATCCATATTTTCGGACCTTTGGGCAGGGGTTTCCTCCTTGCTGGCAAGGTTTACAGCTTCCAAATTTGCAGAATTTTCAGAAGCTTCGAAATCTAGCTTTCTGCTTGTGACTTGCGTGTTTCCTTCAGCACTACAAAAGGATTGAATTTCCCGCGATTCATCAGGTTGCTTCTGAATTAATGACTTGTCTACTTCTATATTCCTTGGCCCAAGGGCAACTTTATCCTCGGCAATCAACGATTTCACAGTCTCCTCTTTTTTCAAACCCATACATCCTCCGTGATCTGTACTCACCGCTAAGTTGACTTGCCCTGAACCTGCTGCCTGTTGTTGTCCGTCCCCTTTTACAGCTATTTCCCCAAAGTCTGCACCTGATGTGTCTCGATCTATCCCGCTGGCTGTCACTGCTAATTTTCTGACACCTCCGCTTGCTCCTGTTGGTGAGCCCTTTGCCAATTCGTCCGCTGTCGCTGCCGCTTTCTGATTTTGTTCTACCTCTGCAATTGCAGACGGATCATTGTCTTCGTTACATGCACTTGCTGCCGCGACATCAACCTGCGCTCCTCCTGCCCCTCCTGCTGCGACTTCATTCGAGGACCCTCCCCCTTCCTCCCCTGCTTCCCGGTCTCTCTCATCCCCTTCCCTTGCTCCATCCTGCTCCGCGCCAGCTTCTCCTGCCCCTGCTGCCGCGACATCAACCTGCGCTCCTCCCGCTCCTCCCGCCCCTCCTGCCCCTCCTGCTGCGACTTCATTCGAGGACCCTCCCCCTTCCTCCCCTGCTTCCCGGTCTCTCTCATCCCCTTCCCTTGCTCCATCCTGCTCCGCGCCAGCTTCTCCTGCCCCTGCTGCCGCGACATCAACCTGCGCTCCTCCCGCTCCTCCTGCCTCTCCTGCCCCTCCTGCTGCGACTTCATTCGAGGACCCTCCCCCTTCCTCCCCTGCTTCCCGGTCTCTCTCATCCCCTTCCCTTGCTCCATCCTGCTCCGCGCCAGCTTCTCCTGCCCCTGCTGCCGCGACATCAACCTGCACTCCTACTCTCGTAATCTCGACTTCCGGGTCTTGACCTGCATTTTCGACCAAATTCAGCTTGTGAGCCTGTTCGGCAGCTGATATCCTATCTTCTCCTTGGATGATTGTGGCAGTTGCGACCTGGGTTGCCTCGTCTGCCTCTGTGTCCTTCTGAATTTCAACAACTCCCCCTCCCTTCAATTCTGCTTCGGACAATTCTTCTCTGAGAGGATTCCCTGCTACTGCATCAATTTTCTGTGTTGTTGTAAATTCGACCTCATTTTTCTCTGTAGTGCCAGCCTCGTGTCCTTGCACCGTGAAAGCCTCTACGTTGTCATTTTCAACCATTGCTGGCTCATGATCTGTTAAATCAGATATACTTTGTTCCACAAAAGTGTCGTGACTGAGCTCATGATCTGGACATGGTTGGAATATTTCTGTTCCGATTTCCGTTTTGCTTGTTGCCGTTCCTGGTACAGTTTTGTTGTCTGGAGTGGAGACACTGCCTTCTATTCCATCCTCGATACGCTTCACCTCACTTGATTCTTGTGATGAGATCTCACTGTTTTCTACATTTTCTTGTTCTATTGATTCAATGTTTTGTCTAAACTCGTTAGATTCCATTCCTAAATTTTTGCTGACTGATTCCGTCCTTTTTTCTGAATTCGTCGCGCTCAATTGTTTTTCTGCATTTTCCGGATGTGAACTGGCGTACTGCGTTCTCTCATCTGAGTGAAGACTGAGAGAAACAATCAAATTCTGATGATGACAATATTTGGAATTTTGACAAATATCAGCGAATCCTTCGTGTTTCAATTGAAAGCTCCACCTGAAAGGATTTATCATGAATACAAATGTATCTCAACACACAAATCACTTTTGAGATACGAACTTGTCATCTTGGTAAGGTACAATGGGATACCATCCAAGGCAAACTTCTCTGTTTTCACTTGTGGTCTTGATGACTGCTTTGACTCGGAAAATCAAAGCGGAAAAGCTAGGAAACCCGATGTTGTCAGAGTGAATTGATTAGATTGTCTTCACTGACCTGCCAGGAATCGTCATGATGTTTACTTGAGCTTGGGAGCTCCAGATGTTGTCTTTAGCTGTCAATCGTAATTCTTTATCCTAAAGAAAAAATCATTTCTAGTTTCCACATCCAAAATCTTACCGCTTTGAATGGCAACATTTTGTGTCCATTATGCACATTTAGCAGAGCATACAGCTCCGCTTCTCCCTCGTATTGATTTTTAGGTTCCTTGAAATACAAAACCTTTGAAAGAGGACCATCCACCGTGATAGATATTTGACGAATAGAAATCTTTGAAAGCTTAACGAGCTCAAGTTTTTGATTGAGACAGTGAGCATCTAGGCCTGGAATCATTGCTCGTATATCATCAGGTAAGTCTATCTTGGAATTGAAATAAGAGCAAAGCTCATTTTCTTTCAAGAGAAGCGATAGTATCTTCATGCATAATATGTCAACCAGCCAAAAGAACAAAACATTAGAGTGAACCTGAAATCTGGGGTAAGAATTCTGGATGAAGCTCTCTAGGTAGACATTGTCCATAGCAATTTTTCGTTTTAAGTTGGTATCAGTTTCGTTCTTGATGAATAAAAGCATCCTTATGATAAATTTCAGATATTTTGAAAAATGACATATTTTGAACCTTGGACTCCCTTTCAGGACAGGAGCGATAGACACAGCATCCGTAAAACCCTGCTTGGGATCTGATACCAATTCAACAATACACCAACCCAGAGAGCATTCTTGGATGTTATGAGAATGATTGTTCTGCGAAGTTGACAACACAAATTCGACAATCACGCGCAACTGCAGGAACGTAAGCAAGGCCAAGTTCTTGTCCACAATGACCTTTGATATATCCTGTAATGTGAAGAACTCGAAACAACTATTCGAATCCAGAGGAAACGATTCTTTAGCCTATCAGGATCTTGTCAATAAATGCGCCCGATTCAAAAGTCTGTCACAGGATCTGGAGGAGGCTTATAGTCTTTGATCTTCACTTTGGGACTTGTCCATGTATTTCCAACGAAGTTTGCATGCATCTATCACTATATCAGCCTGGAAAGACCCTCACTGTCATCACCTCCTTCTCCAGCATGCATAGAGTTGATCGAAAACACAGCCATGCATTATCAGCTCTGCGGAGATAAAGATTATTGCAGCTCAAAAAGTTTGTTTTGATCCGTACCTCCTGATTACTTCATCGTGCTTGATCAACAAGCTAGAGACTGTTCGGAGACAGTAAATCTTTGAAGGACAAGGGGCAGACGGTGAACCTCGTTTAACAGACCCAAGGCGTACACGTACGCAGTTGCCACCATCACCGACTCTGTGAGCTCGCGGCAATGCTGAGACATGTCAAAAGACGAATCTTGGCATCTTAGTCACCTATGACCGAACATGCCCCCGCCAATCTCTGCCATCGCTGCAGCTCAGAAGATTCTCGATCCTGAAGGCATTCCATCACGAGAGTAGCAGGTCAGTTAACAACCTCGAACGCTTCCCCCAAACATTCCTCTTCCCCATGCTCAGACCTGGACTACAGACCTTCCCCCGACCTCTTCACTCTTCCTCCTCCCCTTCTTCTCTTGCCATCCATGACATCACGCCCACCTCCTTCTCCTTGCTCCTCCCTTATCCTCCCCCTTACCATGGTCCTGTTTTGGCGGGAATCCGCCATTTCCCCAAGGTGACAAAGTCTGTCACAGCTTCACTGATATAGTCAATACATACAACACATCCATAGTCA
This sequence comes from Guillardia theta CCMP2712, assembly GCF_000315625.1. NCBI lineage: Eukaryota > Cryptophyceae > Pyrenomonadales > Geminigeraceae > Guillardia > Guillardia theta. Next base: position 953,783 of record NW_005434661.1, read on the forward strand.
AAAAGTTTCTGAGTGGATCACTCTAAAAAGCCTTGTAGTCAAAATATGATGTTAGTCATTCATTGACTATAAGGATGCATAGAGAAGATAGAGGCATTGAACGATGCCGGAGGGCGAGGAAATGAAGGTGAACAACAAACGACGACGAGGATACCAACAGCAGCAACCATGACAACGACAACAGCCTCGAAGTCAGAAGGTAGAGGGATAAGAGACCGATAGAGATGAAAACAACAATCCATCTCTGCAGAAACCTCGTCCTCGTCGCTTCCTGTTGTCACCTGCTCCATGCGTCGAGCGAAGTTGACTTCAGGAGGTTTCTTTTCATCGTACGCTTAGAGCAGGACTTGAAACACTTTGAGACTTTTAGTCAGATCATGGGACACTCTGATGCATCTTTTGTTAGCATCCTGTGCTCAGAAATCCCGCTCAGTGAGCAAGAGGAGATCACGAAATTGCCCAATATGAATCAGGATGTTTATGCAGCATGCCCGTTGCAATCTTTGAATGAAGCCGCTGTATTTAGATCAACTTCGAAGAATTTCACCGTTTATCGGACATCCAGGTGTTCAAGTGATTTCATTGATCTCCTGTCCTTATTCCTGGTAGTCCACTACTCACGCAGACACTCATTCTTCATCCCCGTCTCGTCGCTTGAGATGGGGGACATCGAAAGATGGAGATCTCTCATACAGCAATTCTATGTAAACTACGCTACGAAGCAAGAAGTTCGTCGCTTTTGGGCCAACTATTCCTCCAACAGCCACCTTCATCGTCTCATAGATGTGCTTGAACAGCGATCATTCACATACAACGCGGAGGATCTCGAACAGGTTTTGAGCGATTGCTCGTCCTCCAAAACACCAAAAGCCAACAAACATTTCGTGTATCTCGCCACAGCAGAGACTAAAGAGGACATCACATTCGAGCTCAACCTTGTAAACGATGACTCCGATGCCCTCTTCTGCATCTGGGGTCAGCCCCCCCCAACCGTGGAACTTGAATGCCAGGAAAAGTGCCATGAAGAGATTCATTATTGCCGACAAGTATGCCGAGATAGATTGGAAACAACACAATCTGTAGATAGACATCCCTTCCAGTACATCTACGTCAGGGGCAGCAGCTTTCAGGAGGGCCGCAACTTCTTACTGCAGGAAGCTCGGCTGAGAGGGAACTACTCATACTTTGTGTTCATGGTGGATGACATGATTGTAAACCATCGGAACTTTCAGACTGGACTCGTCGGACACAGCCCTTTTCGTAAGTTGTTGATCTTGTTGACCTCGTGCGTGATGGTTGAAAGATCCTTGCAGGGACATTTGAGAATTATCTGAGGGTTTGGCAGCCCGCTCTAGCAGTTCCTGGGGCAACAAGGCGAGATGAGGATCACTTGATCGATCCTGCAGGTGATATTGATGTTGGGAAAGCTTTGTTGTGAGGACTTTGAAAGGCGAGATCGTTTCGATCTACGGCTTTGATCACTTATTCATCGCCTTACATCACGATGCCGTTGACCTTCTGCTTCCGTATACCCTCCGATATGAAAACGTCTCGTGGTGGTAGGACTGCTCGTCACTTGTGCGAGCAGTGACTCGTTCTTGCAGGTACAGTGAATATGTGATGAACCTTGTGGCGGCGATGTTCTTTGGTCCTCAGTACGTGGTCCAGATACATGGAACTTGCATTTACTTTTGTCTGCATGACCATGACATTGCCTCGTAGCTGTCTTTGCAGAGACTTTTAACGCGGGATATGTGAACTATCCGCATGAGATTGATTTTGACATCCCTTTGAGCTGGATCATTACAGCTGCGAGGTTTTGTTCTACTCTATGTGTCTTCTGATCTCACAAGAAGGGGCAGGGATAAGAAGAGATTGAATCCCCTCTTTTTCCACGAGCACAATTGTCCGTCCCCAAAGGACTTCCGCTCAAGTAAGTTTCAGACTTGAGGTTCGGCCTCTGAAAGGTCCAAGACCCGCAGATCGGACCGATGACAGGAGGATACGATCAGATCTTAATGGAAGGGAATGTGTTCGACTCTTGTCATCCTTATTTCCGGTTGGTAGCCTCCAGGTGGACTGCAATGTGTGTCATGCACTGATATGCGATACTGATCCTGACTATCTCAGGAGAACGTCTGCGCGTCGCCACAAGGGTCACACAGGACACGCGTGTACAGATGTCGACCTTTCCATTTCCGGCATGTTGGTGGAGCTGATGAAGGAGGAGGAGATTCGCAACGGAACCATCTGCTACTGGTGCATGATGCACCCGAAATCTCCTGAGGTTGTTAGTCTGCTGTGACTTGCACACCGTGACGTTTGTGTAGACTTCAAACTGTGCGAATCATATCACTGGAAGTGAGCTGAAGCTTGCAACCTCAGAAGGAAAGAGAACTTACTCGGGAGAGCAGCAGCTGAGGCTGGGAGTGGATAAGAATGGAAATCTTTTATTTTGACTCAATGGAACAGCGATTTTCAAACTCCCTCAGTACGAGGATTTGACTCCTTGTCAAGCTTCGCCCTCATCTTGTGAAACATTGGGCTGCTCTGAAGAGCGGAAACAATATCCGGCCGACCGTTGAAGGGGCTCGCTAAAGTTGGTGTGTAAGATGGATGCAGTTGGAAGTAGAAATGGGCATACCTGGAGGGTTGCCAGCTCCCTTCAAGGGTGAAGAAGCTTGTTGACCAAAAGGAGGGGGTGGTGGAGCAGGTGGTGGTGGTGGTGGGGCAGGATGCGGAGCAGCAGGAATTGTGCTGGGCTTTGTCATTGAGCTCAACGGATTGGATGAGATGTTTTCTCGATTCTGTGTGCCATTTACCTGTAGGATAGACATGAAATCGCGAGAAAGCATAAGAGTCTTCTCACCTGGTTGATACTGCAAGCATGCCCTTGTGTCGTTGGCTGGCTTGCTGCGTCACCAGCCGCAGGATGTGCTGACGAGGAAGTGATGCCATGCAGGTGGACGTGGATCTCCGTCTTGTCCCTCTGCCGCTCCCCGCCATCTGAGAGCATCCGTGAAGACTCACCGAGGAGTGCTGGAGTGACCCGGACCATGACCTCAGACACGCACCTGTGAAACCTCAAGGCCCCGCCTTTGCAGTCTCATACTCTACCTATCTATCACCTGACTTAAGGCAGAGGAAGCCAATGCAGCAGCAGGATGAGCTCGAGCCGTCCCGTCCTGCGACTTGTGTCTTTTCTTCCGCATCAAGTCGAAATCTCTTGTTGGCCGCGGGGTCGGGGTCGTCTCAGCCAACTCAGTTTGCGTCAGACTCCGCCCGCACTTGCTCTTCCGGTAGCGTGTCGCCCATCCACTTAGCCTGTGAGACTCGATCGCAAGCTGCTCTTGGTTGCAAGATTCCTGACCACCTTGTCCATTCTGCATTTCATGGATTTCAAGGACGTATTCAAGGCAAGGGAACATTTGCTCTCTTCTTACCTTCAGGATGCTGTCCAAGAACTGCGGCGAGCCACGAACAACTTTCATCGAGACTATCTGAAGAACGGAAGACTCCATGTCAGATCTTTGCTCCTTCTTCTCCGACATGCACCTCATCATCCTTGCCAGCCTCTGGCTTCATCAAGTCTATCTGCACGGAGCTTCCATTGGGTCCTCTTAACCATTCTAGAACCTGAGAGGCCTCATGTTCGAGTTCGACTTTTCTAAATAGCAGAATCAGAGCACAGAGACAAGACAAGAGGACTGACCTTGCGTCCACTGAGACTATCCGAGACCCTATGGGAATCTCAGCTCCGCTCCTGCCTATTGGACCGTCCGGAGAAATCGACAAAACTTTTACTGGACCATCGCGTCCGCCGCCTGAGAGGCAAAGACCCACATCTCCATGCCCTGAATCATTCCAGACGTCTCCCTTCTTTTGCTGTCTTGAGATCTCAGTGAAGTTCTCTGCTTGACGGGTGTTGGCTTCCTTTGGTTCCACCTTCGAATTACAAGAGTCCTGCTTGCAATCCAGAACAGCCCGGTTGCACTTACAGTCCGGACATACAGAGCTGGAAATATTTTCATTTGCAAGCTTCTCTAGCTGCTCATGTAGAATTTGAATGGTGCATTCAAGGTCATCAATCTTCTGTGAAACCTCGTTTGTTGGTGTATTTTTGTTTGCTGCACTTTTGCTGCTGTGCGTCCCTTCCCTTTCCTCATCATCAGTCTGAGTCGCGATCTCTTCAGAAGATGGGAGAGATGTCTCCTCCGTCTGCGATCCTTGATCAGACATGTCTGCTGCTCTTTGTTGTGTATTTCGAGTCAACACTTCAGATTTTGCAACCTCGATGGGAATTTGTTGGCAATTGATATTGGAGCTGGATGATTTGGTTCTTGTAGACTGGTGAGGACACAGAAGATGAAAAACAGCATTTTTCAATAGCTGAGCATTGTATCCTGTTCTTTCGCTGCCATAGTCGATCATCTCCTCAAGAATATCGCTTACTAAATCGAGGTCAACACCGGTGTCCAGACCGCTGGTGCAATCATAGTCTGCTTCACAGGAACGAGAGGCTTCAGAACTCATTCTGAGCTGACTTTCACCTTCTCCAGCGAGATTGCTGCGACTGATCGCTTCTGTTTCGTCCTCTCCTTCCCTTGGTTCGCTGCATCCCCCCTCCACCATTTCCCACGCCAATTCGAACTACTAAAATGAGCCTCATCCCCACACTCAGCGGACGTTTTGAGCAGCACCAGAGCAGCTGTTTGAGCAGGATGAACAAGGGTTGAAGAACTTGGCTCGCCCACTCCAGGCATGGCGGAAGGGGAACTGCAGGGAGCCGTGGGAAGTTCGAGCTGGATGGCGACGATGGAAGTCTTGCTACGATATCGGAGAAGACGAAGAGGTCACGGGAGTGTGACACAGAAGGGATGGGATGATGGCATATGGAAGGAGTTGGGCGAGGGCTTGCGAGCAGCCCTAGACAAGAACTCGTCGTCATCTGTTGCAATGATAATGGCGACGCTCATGTCCATGTCCTGTGAAGAAGAAAGAGACTCTTGGGAACATGCTTGTACGAAGCTGTGTCATGGTTATCTTGGTATTGATGCCAATTTGATAAAGAAATTTCTTGCCCCTGACGAAGACAGGAAGCAGCTGGATCGATGGCGATCAGAATTTCTCTTTCTCAGGAAGATGATGGTTGATGATCAAATATCCATCCATGATCCGATGCCTTTCCTGGAAGTTGAAGTTGAAGTTGAAGTTGAATCGAACCAACGTTCTCAACCTAAGAATGACAAATTAAAGAAACTGCAGGACAGGATGAGATCAAAGAACAACCAAAGTCTACCTCCCCTACACCCGAAGGCTGCAGGCTATCCCCCGTTATGTGTTGCTGCGCAGCAAGGCAGGCTTGAGATGGTGGTTCTGCTGCTAGTCAGGTAGCGCTCAATCTCGATTCAAGATTTTTTTGATCTAGGTTGCAGCGGAGCGAGGTCGACTTGTCCTTGCAAGATAACCGCCGCACCGACTGCCCTGCACCTCGCAGCTTCAGGTGGATTTTCAGATGTGTCAGCAGCATTGCGAGCAGCCAACGGCGTAGAAAGAAGCGAAGAAAGAAGCGAAGATTCCATCGAGGATGGTAGGGCCAGGAGCTTGAAAGTTTAGTTTGTGATACATTTGACAGCATCATTGAAGAGGGAAAGGCAATTGGATACGTATCATGATGCTCGTGGACATACTCCTTTGCAGATTGCAGTTCGAGCAGGATGGTTCAAGTTGGTGAAAGAGCTCATGTGCCAGTGCGGTGATTGCTATCAGATGGAAGGATGGGGAACAGATTCTACGTTCTATGTCTGCCCCTCTGAGAGAACTTACAGCGTTCCAGAGGATTCTGAACGTCTTGTCAGTGTGTTTCAACGGGCTGCTGACATCTGGGAGGAGAATTGCGGGCGCAAACTGTTCAGCGTAGGTCATAACACGAACGTTAGGAACTCTCCCGGGCAAACCAGAGAAGAGATGTCGCAACACACGTACTCCATCGAAGTTGACTTTGGAGAATGGAATGTCAAGAACGGTTATACTTCACCATCTGTCAAACCGAATCGATGGCCTCTCAAGCGATGCGGCGCGAAAGTTTTCCTCCGCAAACGTCGAGCTGAAGAAGTATTCCCTAGATCAGTCGAAGACGCGCTGGTTGCCACGGCCTGCCATGAGCTTGGTCACGTTGTAGGTAAGCTCTTCCTCTTCCTCTTCCTCTTCCTCTTCCTCTTCCTCTTCCTCTTCCTCTTCCTCTTCGTATGGATGCGCTTTGACGGAGCTTGAAGGGCTGCCGCATCATCCTGATCCTGAAGAGTTGATGTACTTCCTCGGCCTCCCCCTAGGGCACGGACAAGGATGCAAGGGACACAACTTCGGTCGAGACTGGTAAAGTCTTGAGTCTCCTCGCTGCGCATGATTTCTTGGATAGTACCGCAGCTATCCGATGGCTTTACAATCCATGTCTCAAGACAGCTGTCAGCTCAGTCGGCTATCCCACAATCTGCCTCAAGTGCTTCGCTCCTGGTTGGTGGAATGTGCGCGACCGCGGAAAGTTCTTGTCTGTGAGTCCTCAATTGTTTGCTTCAAAGGTTTGAGAAATGCGTCGTCTCAGTATTCTTTCTTGATTTCTTGCTGAATTGATAGGCGAAGCCAAGACGGAATCCTTCAACGAAGAGACAGGTGGAGATCCTAGAAGATGGTTCGACCAGGCTGCTAACAACATCCACTGTGTGTTCTTGTTTCTCTTTTTGTTCAAGATTTCTTGACACTTCATTGAATCCAAGGTTGACGACGTTGATGAATTCACAGAACTCTGAAAATATTAGCCCATAGATCTTGTCTCCTGCATTGAATGTATTTCTTGGTGATCACAGTCAGTCGTCGTGAAGCCTCAAAGATGATGCATCGATTTTCAAACGCAAGGTTGCAACACTTTGATCTCGTAAGAGCGTTCAGACTTGAAAAAGATCTCTTGTGTCAGCTGTCACTGAGGACTGATTCTGTTCGACCTAGATCCTCAAGATGCCTCGCCGATTCTTTCTGTATCAATTCAGAGATTTTCATTCTTACATTGGATGCCGGGAGGAGTCAAGGAATTTCAATCGGAGATTGTTCTCAATACATAACCGACCAAAAGCCTACGCGCAGAACTCCACATATTCGAATTATCCAGTCGTTATACTGTTGTTGGGGTAGAATTCAAGGTTCTTTCGAAACTAGGCTCAGAGTTACATGACCGAGTTTAAGTAATGTTCGAATCTAAGTTTGTCACCAGTCTGGTGTTTCGAAGAAGCTTGACTGCTGAGCATGTAACTTGCTCCAGGAAGTCATGGTTCGACCTTGCCTTCCAGCCCCAAACCTCAAACACAAGCGGAGTGTCAAGTTTGCACAAGTTCAACACATGCATAGGGATTTCTATTGGCTTGAAGGTAGGATCTTTCGAGTCTTTCACGACTTCGGTCTAAAAGACATCTTCAAGCTCGCGATCTTGGCACTGTCTTCGAAATTTGACGTAGTGGTATCCTATTCCAACCCAGTCTTGGTTCTCAGCCCTGTTCCACTGATCACGAATCGCAGCGCGTCATACCGAGCCTGCGATTCTTCCGCAAGAACTTTGATGGAACCACAGTTTGATTTGGTCTGCCATTTATATTTTGCGATGTGCTTACAAACCAGGAGCCAGCCGATCCTACTATTGTTCCCATAGTAGTCTCGACGAATCCAAGAGAATCGGCGATCGTCAAGCTCTGGTCTGGTGAATCCACATCGTAAACCAAGAACCTCATCATGAAAATCCTGCGCTCTGGAGGTCAAATTTGACCAGGCACTTGTTTACTACAGGACCCGCACTGTCATTCTGGTGGTGAATGTATGGTCAAATTTGACAAGCAGCTGGGCTCCATCATTTTACTACACAACGGTCAAAAGCACAACTTTTGGCGGCTCGGTAGTATATCGCTTACAGGTAGCCTAGCAGCAGCGCGAACCTGCCGTTGCCCCTTGATGAGCGCACAGGCGAGTCTTGCATATTCCATTCCTCCCTTCGGCATCAACCCGCCCAAACCATTTGCAACAGAGAACAAAGTTGTGAATGAGCGGGAGCAATACATCCCCCTTCTTCAGTTCATGAATGTGCTTTCATCGTCAACCAGGTTTCGACATGGTGTGTTCAGGCTCTGTTTTTACTTGGTTTACGCTGCTACCTTCATTTTCATCATGGTCCTGGAGGTAACAAACGGTTTCGGCCCCCCTCACTGCGGTGGAACAGGACAGTGCTTGCCTTATTCAGTCTGGGACCAGCACCTTTACATGCAATCAATCAAGGATTCCTTGTACGAAACTTCCTGGGATCCTGCAAATTTAGTGAACAACATCTATGACATGCAAACATTTGATGATTTGAAGAGCTGGATAACCAAGGTCTATGTTCCAACTCTTTGGCCTTCGAATGGAAATGCAACCATTCCTTACTATGGCAGGGTGCCTGTCGATCCGATTGTTGTCAAATTCTCAGTGCGGCAGGAAAACTTATGCAGTGACAATCAGGGGTTTGACTTCTCCAACAAGCGTTGCCTGGGACATTTGAGAACACAATCGTTTGGACCTCCCGAGGATTCAGAAAGATGGCGCCAGAGCAACCAAGACGCAGCCCAACCAGGTTACTACGCTCTCTTAGCCTGGCGAGATCGGTTCTTTACAAAAGCAGTGAAGAAAGTCTCAGCTGACGGCTATGTCTCTTATCATGTCCCCTTATACAATCCTGGGTTTTCTCCTCGATTTGGAAATTTGAGCCAAGTAAGAGTTTGGAATGTTTCAACGGCTGAACAAGCCCTCAATTTCTTCGCTATGGCTGAGACTGACGGCCTTTTTACGCACAAGACGTCAAGTTTGTCTATGTGGACGACTTTCTACTTTCCAACCACGGACATAACAACGGTCGTGAGGAGCGTGTTTGAAATCCACGATTCAGGCAGAGCTTCAATTTGTGAGGACACTTGGCTCTGCGCTGACTATGGAGCATTGATCTGGACTCGCGACTTTAGGCGCATGTATTCGAGTGGAAATGGAATTGCTAGGCTGGTCCTTGAAATCGTTTTCCTCACACTCACACTCATTCAACTTTTCCGCGAATTGAGACAATTCTACTACTCCCCCGTGATCATGGGATCGCGGTCTGCTTACGTTCTGGGTACAGGTGGTTTTTGGAACTTTCTGGATCTAATCTGTTTCATGTTCATCGCTCCAATCTACTTCTTGAAGATCCTCATGTACGTCACTTCATCTGAAGACCCTGAAAGTCCACAAAGATTCTGGGCTGCCAGTTTGCCGGTTGTCCTGTGGTCATTTCATAGCGGTCTCACAGGATGGCTCCAGCTCTTTTTGATTTTTCGGTTTTTCAAGTATCTGGAGTTCAGCAACGCTCTCGGTATTGTCGGCGATACTTTCCAGAAAGCTGCCAAAGATCTTGTAATTTTTCTCTTCGTGTTTTTTCTTGTCATTGTTGCCTATTCATATGCTGGTTATTACTTCTACAGAGGTAGGATGTATGAGTTCAGCACCGTTCCCAAGTCTGTAAACACAGTGTTTAGCATAATGTTTGGTCAAGTGGATTTTCAAAGCTTTGGATTCAATACGGACACATCTCTGGGATCTTTCTCTATAGCATTTTTATGGTCCATCACGATTTTGGTCTATCTCATTTTAATCAACATGTTTCTTGCCATAATCTTGAGTGCTTTTGACATGATCCGAGAAGATTTGAAGCGTTATCGGCTTGAGAGACTTCAAGGAAACAAGTATGTCCCCCCGGGAATGACAATTTTAGAGTTCTTTTTGCCTTTATTAACCATTGCAAGGTCAATGAGGAAAATCAAGAGAGTTTACAGTCACTTTCGTCAATACGGGTTTGAGCTGGGGTTCTTGTCAACTGAATTTTTCCCGGAAGGAATGGTGATGAGGATGTTGCTTGACGCTCAGATCATGTCTGCCCGTAGGCCGCCGCTCATATCAAGGGTGCTGGGCTACAACTCCTCAAGGCAAGAGTTTCTGATTGAGTGGAAGGGAGACAAGACCTGGTGGAGCACACATCCCAAGTTGATGTCATACCAGCCCGTCTGGCTCAGCAAAGCAGAGATCATGGCGATCAAGGAGTCAAGCCACTCTGATAGGAGCGAGATCTTAGAGATAGACTCCGACAAACTGATTTCGTGGGAGTCTCGTTACATTCTCACTAGGCGGGTGCTCACTCGCCAGGCCAAGGACGATCTCAAGCGGCTCGTCAACGTCCCTGATATCTACGATGACACTTTCTGGACGCGGGGCAACGCAAACTTGATCGCCTACAGCGTGAATATGGATCCAGATTACCTGGAAACCAAGCATTACTACCTGGCAGGAGAAAGGACCAGGACCTCTCAAGATGAGCGTGAAAGGCTGCGCATGAAATTAGAAACAGGAAACAAACTGACAGTGAACGAGCTAGAGGCATTGTTCATCAAGCATTTGATGCCAACAGCAGCACGTCAGAAGATTGAAGAAAAGTTGCAAGAAGACAGAGATGGATTGAATCAAATGCTGTCAAACAACTTTCTTCATTTCAGAATCAAACGTCTCGTGGAAGCAATCAGTGAGAGTGGCTCAGAGGTCAATGAATGCGGACTGACAAGCGAGGAAGCCACTGAACTGATTGATGAAAGCAAGCAATGGACCAGAACAATCTTCAACAAGTTTGGTACCAGAAGGCACATAAGCGACTTTCCAAACAGTCTCGGGGCTCTCGGAATCGAAGAATATGAGCGAAATGCAAATGACGAGAATTATCAGTTTGCGTATAGCCTTGGAGGTGATGACGATTTGACCGATATCTCGCTCAAGCAAGTGATGAAAGGCATCAAAAAACTTCAGCAACAGATGAAGGAGTTGAGTAGTGGACCCAAACTTGCTGCAACGCAGCAAAGTAACTAGGGAAAAATGATCTCAACATCAAGAGTGTGCAGGTCCAGAGATTGAATTGATAGCTTCAAATCTTTTGTTTTGAAAGTGAAGTGAAGATGCAGTCCCTATCTGATGATCACAACCCTGATTTTCATATCTTGATTTCAACGTACTAGTTGAAAAAATAGCAGGCTATCACTGGGTGATCACGTATGAGTGATGCCTTACAAGCCCATGGATTTGACTGTCATGGTGAGAATGTAGATGCAGGTGTTTCTTGCCTGAACAGTTGTGATCATCAATGTTGTTTGCGCGCAATCTTGATTCAATGATTGTCACTTCAAACACTGAGGGATATGATCCTCAATGTTTCCGAGGAAGAGTAAGAAAAACAAGGCAAACAAGCCCCATCACTTCACGCATTGACTACCTCTAGCTAGTGTTCGAGCCTGTTGGCCCGGTGCCGGGTCTCGTCCGCCTCGTGGCTATCGTAAATGTATTGACTGAAAAAGAAGGGCAAACCGGAGCAAACAAAGGAGGGGGAGGATAAAGCCTACAAACCCGCCTCAATAAAATACTAGGCTATCAATGGTGTTTTCCGGTTATGCCTCAGAGTTGCTATGGTAGGCAGAATCATCTAATTAAAGCCGTCACTATCAGCAACTCTCGTCGTCACATGTTTCGGCCCGACCGTTGACAGGCATGGCAGGCAAGAGGGCGACAGCCATGGCGATGCTGGGGTTGGAAGAAGAGCAGCTGCAGGAGGAGCAGAAAGTCAGAAGCCGACTGGAAAGGCTGAAGCAACTCAAGGAAGGAGGAGTCTTCACCACGGAAGAGTATGAGAACAAGGTGCAGGAGACGACAGGGGTGAAAGTCGAGCAGGTGGATGAGTTTCTCAAGGCGAAGCGAAGGGAGAAAGAAGACCTCGAAGAGGAAATTAGCTTAACAGTCAAGGAGTTGGACGATATCGAGGCTGGCATCTACCCCCTTCCAAGAGGATTGACGGAAGAAATACTGTCTAGCAAATACTTTCAAGAAGTCTGCAAGGCGTATGGTACGAGCTGTCGGGATCTTTGCGATGCAGAATTGAAACGAGCAGAGTACGAACGTTTGTTGAGAATATGGGGAAAGAAACGAATAAGTGACGAAAAGTTCGCGCTCAAGGTACAGACACTTTTAAACTGCGGAACAGAATCTGCAGAAACAGTTCTCAAGGGAATGTTGCTCTCCAAGGAAGAATTGATTCAGAAGGTATTGGAGTCCACAAGAGCATCATTCCAAAAAGAAATTCAGAAGGACGAAAATCTACAGAGATCGAACCAGAAGAGAGACGAATTCTTGCGAGGCTTTCAAAGCAAGATTGATGCTGCGATAAAGAAAGAGAGAACCAAGGCAGAGCAAACTGTCAATCGGAAACGAGCGGTCCTCGAGCAGTTGCTGGTAGATCGAGGTATTCCATCATCTTGCATCATCTTTCCTGGACTGATCTACTTCTAGCCATTCAAGATCAAGTTTCCACCATGCTCGACCACAGCGATCACATCGACCGATGCCCTTCTCCTGTCTTGAAGAAAACTTCTCAACTCACCACTGGCCTCGTGCCAAAGTTCCTGGCTGCGGTGGAGAGGAAACGATTGTTTCTCAAAGGCATCCAAGACAGAGCAAGGTCTCCTACATGCAGAACAAGTGGAATTCCAAGCACTCACCTTGAAAGGATGAATGCTGTGAAAGAAAGGAGGGAACGAATGGAAGAAATCAGAAGCTCTGAAATACGCAGAAAGCAGGAATCGAAATTGCGAACTGCAGATGAGGCGCTCAGAAAGCTGGCTTTGAAAAACGAGGAAAGAATCAAGATGTCACACTTCAAAGAAGCTGAAAACCAAGCCAAGAAAGCGAAACTGAGGTTTGCATACCAGCACAAGCTATCATCTCACATTTGATTGAACAAAGGATTGAAGACAATCATCGTCAGAATTACATAATGAACAAGATTAAAGACAACGACTCAAGAATCTCAGAGTAAGTAACTTCTCAACCTTGCATCGATGTGCTTTTGATTGATTTTTTCAGAATGAATTTTTTGAAAGCCAGGAAGCAAGTAGAGATAGCGAATATACAAGCCGAATTGAGGCAGCAGGAGAAGGTCTTGGATGAGCTCATTGCACGAGCTCGGCTTCAAACAGGATATGATGTACCGAGTTCGTTTCTTCTTAAAGTTCCAACCTGATCAGCTAGGCAGCAAGTAAAGAGCTTCGTGGAGAAGAAGGGAATCACTCTCGACGCAGAGAGGTTGCAAAGCATGATACTGAATCAGACGAGACGGCTGGTAAGATCGTCTGCAGTGAGATGACTTCTGACTGCATGAAGTTTACGGAAGTTGGCTCCATTTCGCCTCCCAAGATAGATGTAATTTTTTCATTGTTTGTGTCACGCGTCTTGATCGTTGATAGTATGCTCCTCCGAAGCCGAAGCTCTCTACATGCATGAGACCCAAGAGTGCTCCGACAGGTTCTCGACCTCCTGCTTCCCTCAGAGCTCAAACATCACAGGCCACAAGGTTGCCGACCTCCGTACAAGAGAAGCGGCTGAGCCAGAAAGATCTCGCAGACCTGCGACGGCCTTGAAGCAGTAAGACCTGCGAGAGACAAGAAGTTTGTTGACGGGTCTGCTCCTGTTGAAGGGCTCCAAGCAAAACCCCGAAGAAGTTTTATTGGAGACGAGACCCGCTGCGAATCTCATCACCTGTTAAGGTAAGCGTCATAGTGATTTTAGAACCTGCTCGAGATGTTACCTGTGTGCACAATCAGCCCGAGTCAGCCGCAAATCTAGACGAGTAAGTTATGAGGTCAAAGTGACGTCAATGGCTGAAATTAAGAGCAGCAGGACTCAAGGGAATGCCTGGACGCAGGAAGAGAATCTAGAAGCTTTAAAACGACAGTCAGGAAGAGCGCTGTACTTGGAAGTCGTAAAAGAGCAGGTTGCCTCGAAGAGTTTGAATTGCAGTTGGATTTCTAAAGCTTCGTTGTAGCAACTGGAACAGAGGAGGAAGGAAGCCTTGCACTACGTGAAAGCCAATCGTAGGAAGGACCTGGAGAGGTGAAGGAGGTTTGTAGTGTTTTGTTGGGTTAGTCTGGAACAGAACGCTTGCGGAAGAACGGATGCAGGCATCGGAACGGATCATGCACTTAGCGACACAGAAAGAAATTGAAATCCTGCAGGTAAGCAATTAACAGCAGGTTTGCCATCATCACACGATCCTCAGGAAATGCTGAAACTAGCGGATGAGACCCATCAAGAACTTCAAGAGCACAACCACCCATCGGACATACAAGAGATCACAGGGGAATGTCACGCCCAGGCAGAACGATAGTTCTGTATCTGACCCCTGCAGAAACAAAGAAAGAGCAATCTATGAAGCACTCAAAAGATGGAGCCAACTGAAGCAGCAACTTGCGTGAGATCAGAGATCTTTCCTTTACTTTCTTTCAACTCCTAGTCTGTCAGCACCGAAAGCATGGCAACATTTTTCTGTATAGTGAATGGAAATTAGCTTACATCTTCCAGTTGAGGAAGCGGCAAGTAACGCAAGAGTTGAGGTTTTGATCGGTGGGCCCTGCAACGGGAGGGAATGTGAGTAACAAGATGCGACCCCGAGGTACAATCTCACCCTCCCAAACGACGTCGCTTCCATTGCCAGTGCTGTAGCTGGGGTACTGGAGGTCTTCCACCGAGTTGTTGCAGACGAAGAATCCGCTGTTGTTCACAGTGCATTGGGTGATGCCTGGGGTGTCCATGCCGGTAATCCCGGCAACGGAGGAGCTGAAGAGCATCGGCGCATTTCTGACAACACTAACGAGCATCCTACATTCAAGAACGAATTCGTCACAAGAACACACTTAATCATTATATATTCATCGTCATGCAGACGATTTCGTGTCTTACACATGAACTCATGGAATACCGTACGAGTACTGTATGGATTTTGAACCAAATGCCGAAAAACTATCTACAATCTATGTCCCAACAAGCTGTTATTCAGAACAGCCAGCAATAAAATACCTAATACAATCTTTGTAGTGCTAACAAACAACAAAACGGCATTGGGCACATTTCACAACACGATACTTTCTGCCTATAGTTCTGTAACGATCAGTGTTTCCGAGCAATCGCAGAACAAATTAGTGTGTTTCGACATTGCTCTTCAGACGAGCATGCATTGAAAAAAAACCCTTGTCGTGTGCCATAATTAACGCCTTACAATACATCAAACTTCGACTACATTCTTTTCTTTCCCATTGTTCTTGATCTGCTCATTCCATCCTTACTGCCGAAACTCCTTAGCTTTTGTGCACCTGCTCGGACTCCTCTGAGGCCTTCTTCATGTGTAAGAATCTAACTCTTCGCAATCACTTCACGTCTCGATCCTGTCTGCCTCCTGCCCTCCCCGCCCCGCATGTCGTCTGCTTCGTCTCCTGTTCGAGCCATGGATGCGAAGAGACACGGCTTGTCTGTGGGAAAGATATCAGGGGGTTATTTGCTCTACCCGACCTTTTCCTAGGATACTAGCCTTCTAGTACCCGGTACTTGTCTGCAATTTCTGAATATCCCACCGGTGGTATTTTCACCACCCTACCTCTGGAGCTGGGCCCGCCTCGCCACCCGGAACCGGTGCGGCGGCCCACGATCACCATTCGGAAGGCTTCGGTTCTCCCGCCAATAAAGTTGGCGACCACCCCACCCGCCGTTATCCCAGCATGATCCAGTCATCCCACCCCGTCCTTCGACCACCGATGGCCACACAGGCATGGCGGGAAGCACAGGGCGATGTAGATGTGAGGGAAGGGCATGGAGTAACGAAGGAAGACAGAGAAGAGAGGCAGACAGTAGGCAAGTGGGTAGAAGCCTCACGGAGAGGGACAGGCACAGGAAAGGCACCTAAGAAAATTAAGTTTCAGGACTGCAAAGTGATGTTTCATGATACACAAACGATACAAGGGATATGCCTTATGCATCTACCTACTACGAGGTTACTGAGACTGCTTGATGCTGTTCTGATCCAATACACCCTTCCACTGAAGATTCACCATGATGAATGTCTTGTTCTTACCTAGCACTCGTACTGATTGGACACAGGTTTACAAAAAACATGAATCAGCTGCCCCCGCATGTCCTCGAGAGGATCAACGAGAACAGATTAAAGGCTATTGAACGGAAGCGAAAGCTGGAGGAGCAGCGAGCCAAGGATAATGAATTGCATGCAAAGCAGATGGAAAATGTGCACGAAGCTCAATCAAAGAAAGCTCGCAAGTCGTCGAAAACGTCTGACTACAGAAAAAAAAACAAGAAAGGGGATGTGGAGTTGCTATCTGATGAGCAGAGGGCTGTATATGATCAGGTCATGGGCGGCAAAAGCGCCTTTATTACAGGATGTGGTGGTACTGGCAAATCACATTTGATGCATTCAGTCATCTCGGGTCTGCGTGACAAAGTTGGAAAGAGTGCTGTTGCTGTTACTGCAACAACAGGGATAGCAGCTACACATATTGGAGGCAGCAGTCTACATTCCTTCGCTGGTATCGGCATTGGCGAAGGATCATTACAGGATCTAGTTAAGAAGGTGAACAATAATCGAAATGCAAGGAAAAGATGGCACGAGACGAAATGTTTGATCATAGACGAAGTTTCAATGCTCGATGCTGAGCTCTTTGATAAGCTTGAAGGCATCGCTGCGCAAGTACGGAATTCGAAGAAGCCTTTTGGGGGCATTCAACTTCTTCTGGTATGCATTCTCTCGGTTTTGTTTTTTCAGATTTCAAGTAAAAGCTTGCGAAAGTAATTTTCGTCTTGATAGGTCGGCGATTTCTTGCAGCTTCCACCAGTTGCTAAGAATGGGAAGCAAGTGATACGATCTTGACTGATATGTTTGCTGCTCAAATCTGAAACAGGTCAAGTTTTGCTTTGAATCTGATGCATGGAACAAGTGCGTGGATGTTCACGTTGAACTTACCAAGGTTCGAAATTTTCCTTGAACTTGGCTTCTTGAACAATCTTCCTTTCATTCCGAGTCTTGATCTTGACTAGGTATTCCGTCAGTCTGAGAAAGAATTTGTGGATATGCTGTGAGCCTTTCTGTTTACTGTTATGCTATTCTTGATGTTCAACTGTCAGGAATTCAATTCGCTGGGGAGTTTGCACACCTGAGATCACAACAAAGCTAAGAGCGACCATGTCTAACAAAATTGATGGTGAGATCAGTGCGACAAAGCTCTACAGCAGGAATATGCAAGTATTCTCGATCTTTTCCAGCTCTGGTTCTTGGCTGATGCGATTAACAGGTAGATGAAATCAACTCTAGAAGCCTTGCTTTACTTAACTCCCAAACACTGGTATGTTTTCATTTCATCTCATGAAGCTCCTAGGTGTTACTGGAGCATTATTATCCTCACAATCGCCTGGTTGATCGAATTCTTTTTAACATGCTGTTTGTCATACAGAAGTTGACAGCTTCAGATTCGGGTGAGCAGCCTTGGCTTGACCAGCTCAAGAAGAATTGTACCCTGGAATGTCTGACAACGCGAGGAATTGATTGGTATTTTCTAGGCCTCGCTCCAGAGGTTTTGGAATTGAAGGTTGGTGCGCAAGTGATGTTGCTGAAGAATTTAGATACCGAGATGTAAGGATATTCCGCTGTCATCTTAGCATGACTCATGCATTCTCCAGGGGCTTGATCAATGGATTGCGAGGTGTCGTAATAGAATTTAGGAAGATAGAAGATCCTGAAGAAGGCAGGATTGGAACTTTTCCGGTGTGTATGGATGCATGATGCATTTTCTCTGTTTTCTCTTAGAATCGGTCGTAGGTCGTTCGATTTGAAACCACTTCAATGGACGAGATCGAGGTTGTGATATACCCAGAAGATTTCAACGTCGAAGCAAATGGAGTGGTGAGGGTGCTCTTCTGTCTCTTTCGCTCTTGACGTTGTTGGCAGGTCATAGCAAGGCGAACTCAAGTCCCCCTTCGTCTAGCGTACGCTATCACGATTCACAAGTGCCAAGGGATGACTTTGTCAAAGGTCTGTGCGACCTTCACCACGCTCTTTGCTTAGGATTCACTAGATTGGCAAATTACAGGTGGAAATGAGCCTCAAAGACGTGTTCGAGCCTGGTCAGGTCTAGTTTGCACTCTCCTTGAAGGAAGAGGTGGACTGACTTGTTCTTTGTCAAGGCTTATGTGGCTCTCTCGAGGGTTTCATCCCTAGATGGTTTGAGGCTCCTCGACTTCGCTCCCAGCAACGTCCGTGCACATCCTCGGGTACCCGACAAGTCTGCTCTTGCTGCCGTATTGTGATTGATGGGAGCAGGTCATTGAGTTCTATACCAAGATGCGTAACAAGTCGGATGAGAGCAAGCGGAATAATGGGTCGCGGGTCAATCCTCTCTTCATCGACGATTGAGACGCCTTGAAAGGGGAAAACATTTCGACGGGCGATTTTGATCACAAAATTGTGTAATATGATGCATTTGCGAAATAATATCGCACTTTACTTGCTGATTTCACCTTATGCAATGTAAGACAACATCGAAGAATGTGTTGACAAGAAAATTTTCATTCCAGCACACATTATGCAAGTGTACAGAAGCAGATAGGGAAGACCGATCTCTTTCACCACAAATGCTTTCGTTCAGCTTCTCCTCCTCCATTTTACAAGTTGATTCAAATTTCGATTTTGGGATGGTTGACATAAGCTAAGATAGCAAAGGATACTTTCAAAATGTTGGATTCTGAATTTCTCTCTACCATCAAAGCGCAAGATCAAATAAGTGATGTACATTCTCTTGGAAGCGTGTGCACTCGTCCCGCATCTGTATGATCTTGTTCCTTATCTGCTCGACATTCTAGAGTATATCTCTCAGTTGGCTCACACATGCTATGCTTGTATTTCACCGTGGTTTCTAGCAGCACTCTCCCTTTCTTCAGGTCATCAGCCCTTTCCCGCGACAATCCAAGGAGCGTCTTCTTCGTTGGGTTCTCACCCGACGTGTCCTGTTGCATCCGGGAGTCACAAGTGTCCTGGTTGCTTCCTGTTGAGTCGAAGACCCCAGGCTCGCAAAGCTCACCTGCTCCTTGGAAGGCGAGCGTGGGCTTTCGAAGGACTTAGATATGATCTCTGTTATTTCTTTGTCTGATAGCTCTTCCTCGTTGTAGCCTCCCTTATGAGCATTCGTGAGTCCTCGGGGACAAAGAAAGAGATGTCTGGCTAACAATGTTAGAAGCTTTTGAAGACTAGGTTGCTCTTCAGAGCTAGACAACGTCAGCAGGTGTTCCAGATGCACTTGCTCTTGAAAGGCAAAGATCACAAGTGCATGGAAGTCGATGAAGTCGCTAGACTTCTCAGCGCTCTTAGTCGTGTTGTTTTCCTCTGCTTGACCGACATCGGCATCCAATAATCCCTTGAGGTCAACCGAGATGTAGGGAATACGCTGATAGAACATGAGAGCTATGTTCGCCAATTCCTCTACAACTCCATCGAACCCTCGCATTACGGACACGTTCATCAGCTGATTTATCATCGCTTGCTTGCTGTATCTGCATCGCTTATCGGCTTGAGAGCTTGCTTGATAGGCATTCATGTTGGGCAGCAGAGCTCCTATCCGACAGAGAAAGCGGCAGATGCCCTTGAGATCTGAGGATTGATACAGGGCTTTGAGAAGCTTCTCCGCAAACGAGTACGCAGTGAGATGAAAGCCTTGTCCCGCATGCTCACAGTTTGGCCGTGATCTGCACGTCTGCATAGCTTCACCGTCTACCCACAAGTACGGTTTGTTCGGTCGAAAGGTCCCGATGAACAGTAGGGAGCCTTTCGAGCTAGTTGAGTACTGCCATGCTTTCTGGCTGACAGAGACCTTGAAGTCCGGGAGAATGTTGGTGATGACAGGAGGCTGCTCGAGGAATTGTCTCTTGTGATCAACAAGGTTTCCTATGAAGAACTTGTTCTGAAAGATCACCTCCATCTCAGTGCCGCAGGATTGATTGCGCTGGATGAAGACCACCTGCAAGCTCGTCAGTCTCTACTCTCATGTGCTGAACTCTGCGCAAATGCCTGTCTGGCCTTGATGGGACATATGATGTTGAAGGCAAGCGCTAGATCATCGAAGGTGGTGACGTCATCAGCTGTCAGCCTGGCAGTGCGGTAGGAGAGCTCACGCTCTGAGACCACTGCTTCTCTTCTATCGCATCGTATCAGAGCAACGCTTGAGTCCTCTGCTCCAACGGCGTGGATTTGCTTGAGGAAGGGAAGGATCGCCTGGTCTAAAGAGACATCGAAATAGTGCTGAATCTTAGGATCGAACAAAACAGAGGAATCTTCGAGATAGCATAGAATGAGCATCGTGGGTCGTCTAGAACTCTGTGGGTCTGTAGTTTGATTTCTTGGCGTAGGTTCTTCTGCATTAGTCGGAGGCCAGTCAGATTCACATTCTTCTTTCACACAACTCAAGATAATTGTGGAATGAATTTCCTCGATGCCAAGGTCTTCATACGTGTTGTCTTCATGCTCCTCACTGCATTCTACTTCGTACGCAACCCCTGCCATTTTGGGTTAATGATCCAGCAAAGGATCAGCAGGCAACAAATCATTGTAAAATTTACTCACATTTACCGTACTACCAGGCTGTTTCACTTAAGTTTGAGTAAAGGCCGCTGTACGGTCAATTATTCCGACTGTTCGGACTGCCGGGCCAGCCGGGCCGCCGGCCGCCCGGCCGGGCACCATTGCTGCCGCGCAGTGCCGGACTCCCGCGGGACGCCCTGATGCCATAATATGACGGTACGCTCAGAGCGTTCAACTGAAAACTCCTCACTTTGAGTAAAAGGCACATTCGGTGCTCCGTACCGCCGTACGCCGCCGGGCCGGGTGGCACGCGGCCCGGCGGCCCGGCACTGCACCGTGAGCCTCCGAGCGCCGGGCTCAGTCAGTCCGTCCGGTCACGGTGGACCGCCGGTTCAAGTCCGAAGTTAACTGGCCCGACAGGATAACAAGAAAACCTGAGGAGGGGACGGAGGAGGAGGAGGATGAAGCGAAGCTGCTTGTGGCTTATCTGGTTGCTACTGACAGTGAGAGGAGACGACGAGCATGCTTCTGTCACTTGTGGTTCTTGTGTCTTCCATGTCTCAGGAGCTGGTGAACTGACCAGGACGGGAAGCTGTGGAGAGGGTTGTACAGCCTTATCTCTGAGCTCGCGAAAGATTCAGAAGTTTTCAGCGGAAGTTTTCAGAGAGGGCATGCCGGCACTGACCTATCTTTCACTTAGCAACAACAAGATCTCCAGCCTCCCATCCGGTGTGTTTGATGACCTCAAGAGCTTGACTTATTTATCTCTCGAGCAAAACAATCTCACCCACGTTCCCGAGAGATTGCTCGGTGACCTGGGAAACCTACAAGTAGTCGTTCTAGACCTCAACCAAATTTCAAGTCTGCCTGAGAGAGTCTTTCAAGGGCTCTGGCACTTGCAGGCTGTTCTTCTCCAGCATAATCAGCTCACAACGCTCCCGGAAGACATATTCGAGGACCTTAGGGACCTGAAGCAGATTTGGTTGGCGGGGAACAAACTCTCATTCCTTCCTGCCCGTACGTTCCACGCACTTTCAAACTTGGAGTGGCTTGACCTTGGCGAAAATCGTTTGTCGTCTGTGTCAGCAGAGATATTGAGAGGACTTTCTCGACTGACGTTCTTGTCACTCTTTGGTAACCAAATTCGCTGTGTTGAATCAGACGCCTTCTCGAGCCTCAACTGTTCGGTCAACTTGATGGACAATCCGATCGATTGCAAGCATGCTTCATGGTCTTCGAATGTGATCTTGGACGCCGGAGTGAAGCTGTGTGAGGAAGAGACTATCTGCATCTCTAACGACCGCGGGCAAGTGGGGGAAGAGGTCAAGTCGACGAGAGCAGCGGAGAGATCACTCGGCAAAGATTGCTTCCTCCATGAGAGCTGGGAGAAAATCTTCGAGCGACTGGTGGACTCGCCCCCAGCTAAGTATGGAGAGTACGTGACAGGTAAGCTCTGCTTTTACCGTTGGTTGTGCAGCTAATGGCGAGGAAGGTTCACTTGGGCGATTGATAAGAGACAATGTGGAGGAGGTGTGGGTGTGCCAGTATGGCCATCCCTGTGCAGGAGAAGTCACTGCCAATGACAAGGTAAGCTCAATAGAAAGGTCCTGCCTAGTGTCTGGCTTTGACTCAAGTGAAACAGGAAAGAACTTTTTTGAGGGATGACCAAGCCTTCTGCTTTGTGTTCAATGAGATCAGGTATGTTCAAGGAGTAGCGAGATAGTTGGTCGTTGTCATGGTTACAGGGGAGGTGGGGGGGGGGCGGGGAGAACTTAAAGCAGTTCACTGACCTTACCGCAGTGAAACTTTCCGCCCATGGGGAATTAAGTCAGATCTCGCACTATGAGATAGAGGAGATGAAGAGATAGGATGACAAGTAGAGACTCTTCGGATGGGGGGGGGGGGGGGGGGGTGAGGTTCTGGAGGAGGGGACACGAGCTTGGAGCTTGACGAATGGAGTGGACTGCTTGACATGCAGGAGAAAGCAGCATGACTGTGTCGAGCATCTCAGCTGGAACACAAGTCAGCAACCCTCACTTGAAAACTTGACAATATCGCCTAATCGTCGATTTTTGGTGTCAATTATCGTTATGTTTCCATGCCGAGAATTTGGTTACCGCGGCAGATTGAATAAGCACAGAGGGCTTTCCTCTCTTGTTTGTTGAAGATCTTGTTTGTACTTTAGTTCTCTGGTCGGACTCAACTTTGGAAGCTTTGCACCGGGGTATTGAATGACCGTGCCATTTTTACATTTAACAACGTTAGTTTCACATTCAATTGCGTTAGTTTCACATTTAACATGATTAGTTTCACATTCCATTAGCCTTACTTTCACATCCAACATTGTTAGTTTCACATTCAACTGTGTTATTTCTACGAAATACAAAGTGAAAAAATTCCGAAGTTAAGTACCATCACAGTCTGATCTTCATCTCATTAGTCGCTCCCTCAACAGACGGATAGTGTCAACGCTTGTCCTGCAGCACCCCCCGATCATCGTGGCCCCGTTTGCCCTCCATGAATCTGAGAGTTTGCAGAAGTCTGCCAACCCATCATTCCTCGCAACCTGACAAGAAATTTACTCCTCACCTTCATCGTCCATGGCCGTCCCTGGTACCCACTCCCTCCTCGCGGTGTCGAACTTCTCTCCCTGACCATCAAGTCAAGAACCCGACGTAGCCGTCGCTCGTCACCTTGTTGGGATACACCACAAGCGGAAGGTCACAATAAGCTCTCATGGTGCTCAGAATCTTCTCAACATGCCGAGGATGAACGCAATTCACTCCCACGGAAACGAGAAGCCTGGTCTGCAGGCCCCTCAGCCCCCCTCCAGCACAGGCGGCAACCCACCGATGGTACTCTGGACGCCACGAACTTGGCGAACTCTTCAACGGATTCATCGCTGGACAGCGTCTCGTCATCTTTGCAGCACACCTGGAGCAGCGGGAGTCAGATGGCCTCGTCCAGCTAGAGTTGAGCAGCACCGAGATCCAGGCCGGGATGTTGGTGGCGAGGATTTGAGGGTCGTTAAGAACATCGATGATGGCCTCAACTTCCATCATGTTGGGGACTAGGAGAAGATGAGTGACGAGCTACACGCAGCAAACAGCTCACTTGTCTCGAATGCAAACACGTCAGGAGCTTCTTCTGCAAACAACTTGAGCCTCTCCAGGTGAAACCCCCTGAGCTCTTCCGGCGTGATCCCGTAACTGCTACCGGTGTACTCGGACCCATCTGCCAGGCTTGCGGCATAGCATCCCACACTCGCTCCTGCGAAAGGTTTGATCCTCCCCGCCGAGCTCCCGTCCTTGACCATTTGCTCCCACGCCTCGTTTCTCGCTTCTTTGATAAGCTGGATGCTGAACCTGAGCAGACGCTTCCCCTCTTCTTCGCTCATGCCCGCCCGCTTGAACCCCTCAACAGTACCTTGATACGACGCAGAAACCACGACATCAGCGCCCGCGAGGAAGAACGCGACATGCGTCTTCTTGATCATGGCGGGGTTGTCGCACAGGAGCCTGAAGGACGTGAGTCGCATGAGAGGATCTGCGCATGGTCACCTTGCCGACCACAAGTGACCGGACAGGTCAACTCCTTCTCGCTCCATCTGAGTCGCTTGCCCGCCATCGAGCACAAAGGGCCTCGTCTTGTCCCCAATGGCGCTCACAAACCTGGTGAAGTTGTCCGCCATGGCCTCCGCAACATCTTCAGTGCTCGATCACATTAAATTGTGATTGCTGTCCTCTGCAAAACCTATCTGATCAATTCTGAGGCCGGCTGGGATGACGCTCCAGCCCTCACCTCCTCCTTCGCCCCGCCCCCTCCATCCCTCCCCCCTCTTTTTTTTTTGTTTTTGCCCCCCCCCCCCCTTCTCCGCACCTGCCTCCTGCTCTTCTGCTGCTCTCCTCCCCTCTTAGCTTCTCCTCTCCCTCGGAGACATTCGGCGCCATGCGTGCTCATGGTCAAACCGTACACAGGGCGTCGCACTTTCAACCTGCATTGGTGCTGCTCATTCTTACCTCTTCCTTCCTCTCGCTTGAGGGGGCCGAAGCATCTTCTGCATGTCCGACTTCTTGCGACTCTCGTAGCATCTACAGCAGCCATTCTCGCGTCTCCTCCCCCTCGTCGCGTGTGATTCCTCTCCGTCCGTTACGCGGAGGCTTCAGCCCAGGCCATGGTGGCTGTGTGGTAGGAGTGCCCAATGAATGGAGCGGAAGAAACATCGGTGAGGCTTCGATGTATCTAGAAC
This sequence comes from Guillardia theta CCMP2712, assembly GCF_000315625.1. Lineage (NCBI taxonomy): Eukaryota > Cryptophyceae > Pyrenomonadales > Geminigeraceae > Guillardia > Guillardia theta. The sequence goes on from NW_005434661.1 coordinate 978,565, forward strand.
TCGAACTCATTGACAAGCAGGGCCAACGCAGCGCACAGTGAATCACTATCACTCGACGCTAAAGCCAGCGACCAAACCTCTGGTGGCCCCGGCTTGACCTTAATGCCCCGCGTCTTGTAACGCCTGTCTCTTGTTGTAGGTGCGATGGTTTCTTGATTGCTCACGTCCTGTGGCCGACAAGGTGAGCAAGGATTGCATCGCAGAGGGTGAGCAAGGATTGCATCGCAGAGCTCAACGTGCTGCAGGTACTGGACGTGTCGGACCTCGAGAGGTATCTGCGAGAGAACATCAAAGTGCAAGGCAAGACTGGACACTTGGTTCCCTTTGCTTCTTCTTCACACTTGTTCGCTCAAACATGTCTTCCAGGCGTCCAAAAGGGACGGCGGTCAGCCTTTCGTCACGATTCGCACAGACAAGAGGAACCGCATCATTGTTCAGGTGTCATGTGGCGTTTGGCAGCACTGGACTCCATTCACCTTGCTACTCAGGCTTTCATCCCTCTCTCAAAACGATACTTGAAGTATCTTTGCAAGAACTATCTGCAGAAGACTGGAACACGAGACTTCATGTGCGTCTTCCTCCTGCCCATGTTCCGCTCTCACCATCCTTCCAGCTGGTGTGTGGCTAGCGGAAAGTTCACATATCAGTTTCGCTACTACAACTTCGAAGGCAAGACTTAGCATCGTCCGAGCTTGAGCTTCTACTTATCCTATCACAGAGATCAAGGCTACAGCGCAAGCTACTTCCTTCCATCAGGACGATCAAAGGTGAGGTGTAATTTCTGTTTCTTCTTTGCTCACTTTGAATGATCCCAAGCGACGTCATTGGAGGAGACCAAGACGAAGCAAGAGAGGAGGCTGAGCAGGTCCCTGAGGTCATCGAACCGGCAGCAGCTGGAGAAGATCCCATTGTCGAGAAGGATGCTCCAGCTGAGCATGCGGAGTGAAGTGAAAGGAACAAAACATATGAAGCTTATGTAAGCGTCAGGATGAGAATAGAAAGGAAGACTTGGATCACTACGATAATCACTGCCTTGATCATGGTCCAACTATCGGCAACAGCAGCAACAGCAGCAACGACAACGGAAGAGTCCATTAGAACGCTAGGTTGCATACAATAACTCATTCTGAATCGTTCGATTATTATGATTCCATTTGAGGAATTTTCTACTATCAAATTCCCTTGCCTTCTCCCTGTGCTTCCTGCAATCGAGCAACCGTGTCCCCGAACAGATAGAGTTGGAGAAGCAGGATGACCTGCTGTCTCGTCAGATCCATCCACAACCTTGCGCTCTCACCTTGAGCTTGCTGCCATCCGACAGCACGTCTTGCATCTCTTCCAGCGTGTTGCACTCCATCAGCCTCCTGCGGCACGTCAGCTCGAGCTCTCCCACAGCTCCTCTCACTTCTCGCGGAAAGAGATGATGGATGCAGCTATGACAGGGACCAGCAGCAGCGAGTCCCACGCAAGGATGCGGTCCCAGACGGTCAGCACCTGACGCTTTGAGTGAGGAGACAAGGAGAGTCTGCCAAGGAGAGAGGACCTGATCGACATCCAGGTAACCCGCAAACACGAAAACAATCCAGTTGAAGGCCTGGAGGGTGAGTCAAGCAAGGCAGAAGCACCAGGGGAGAAGAGACCAGCTTGAGGGGATGAACACCCTTGCTAAGGATGTGATGGTAGAGTAGAGTGTTGGTCTCCTGCCAGCTCCTTCAGCCACACCCTCCCCTGGCTACCTCGCTTCCCTCGAGCCCATCACCTGCAGGAGAGACTCAAATTGTCTGGCCAGCTGCATGATGTCTCCGGTGTCTGAGGTCACGGTATGCAAACGGCAGCAGTACTGCGAGATAAGAATGAGATGGCGAGTGCTGAGAGGGGGAGCGAAACAATTGGACTGGGGGGAAGCAAGGGAAATGACGACAAGAAGAGAGAAGTAGATGGATACAAGACCTGGGCATACAAGCTCCTGAAGACGTAATAAAGCTCTGTGGTGTTGATGTATTGGTAGCACAGCGGTGTGGCATACATGACGATGCCGCGAAAGGGGACTATGCCACATGGCGGGAAGACCGCAGACTCTCTCTGCTGCTCATCCAAGAACTTCTCGTTGGCTTGCGATCGAACGGCAGCATTTTTGACAAGCCAAGAGTCTCGAGAGAATAGAGCCATCGTCTCTGACAAAGTCTCTTCGAATACGAAGTAGTCGTCGTCATTGGATGTGATGGTCACATCCAGTCTGAAGAGTTCGTCTGTCACAAGGTCCCACTGCCGAAGACTCGTTTGCAGCTGCTCGATATAGACTTGTTCTTGATCTTCTATCTGTTCGCATCGGGTCAACAACGTATAATCTAGGGAACATGGTGAAGGGATAGCAACGAAGGAGGATGTACCGAGACATTGAGAATGGTCTTCCAGACGGCAGGTCGTAGAGCTTGCGGTATTCCTCTCTTGGCAAGATGTCTGAGCATGGGTATGTATCCTATCTCAAGAGCTCGCTTGATGGCCTTCACTCTCTCTTCCAGCAGCTGGGGACGTTGCTCATCATCCACTCCAAGATGTCGTCCCGTTGACGGGTCGAGCTCCTTGAAGACTTCACGCGTTTGATCAAGATCCTTGACCTGGCAGCAGCAGGTGAGCACAGTGAGGGTGTCAGAGAATCTGATACCTCAAGCTCCACCTTGATCAGTCCCCAGTCTGGGATAGAATTCTTGATCCCCATTGGTTGATTATTCTGATTGACGATATTTGACAACTTTCGGAAAGAAAAATCAGGAGAATCGGGAAGCAAATTGGCGATAGCGAGTGAGATACTGGTGAAAGGTGCATACAGTAGGAAGGAAGGACAGGAATCAAGGGTATACCACGTCGAGAAGGTCGTTGTCGTCATATACAAACCTGATGGCTTGATCGTCGGTGGGTAACTTTGGTGGCTCATCTTTATGCAATCTCTGTAGGGGCACATCAAGTTCCGCTGCCATCGCATCAAGTTCTTGTCTTATTCTCTTCTCCCACTTCAACTTCGCTCGTTCGACAAAGTCCAGCTTGTCGGCGACGTACGTTTCTGAAGCGGACAGTCCAGGTGAAGGAAAGAGAGCATGTTTCGGCGCGGTTCTGTGCAGGTTGTAGATGACATTTTTCAAGCGAACGCCCATCCCCGTCTCTTCTAGTATCCCTTCGACTTCTGAAGCGATGGCTGCCATCCCCTTGAGGCCGTTTCCATGGTTATTCGTTGCCCGCCTCACCAGTTCCTCTTTCACTCTCCGTTTGATTGCCCAGACTTCAGCATTGCCCGTCATTGCTCTCTCTATCGAAGCAACAAGTTCTTCTCTTCTCCTCGAGCCTCCGGCTCCTCCTGTCTCTGACCCTCCCCCCCCCGCCCCTCCACCATCCTCTAGCCTCATCACCCCGTCAACATCGCTCCAATCGATCGTTATTACCCCCACCCCTAACTTCCCTGACTCTCCCACACAAAATCACCCCTCCTTGTTCGAATTCGTCACGTCAGTCGGGGCGGCCCGGGCCGGAATCGTTCTGATCCGAGTCGGACGCCGGGCGGCCGGTACTACCGGGTACGGACGGTCACCGCTCTCGGCGACCCGGCCCGGCCCTGACCGAGTCCGAGGCTCCGAGGCTCAGTAGTTATTAGTGCCTAAAGTAACGGAAATTGAATTCTCAGCCCCAGATGGATCGAGTCGAGTTCAACCCCCGGTGCAGTCCTTCTCACGCTCGGACGGTCCGATGACAGATGTCACAATGTTGAACTTAACGAGCCATGATATGACTTAGTCAATAGTACCGTGGCAAGAGTTCGATTCGCCGTACCAATAGATCTTGTAATGAAAGAGTTAGTATAACTTCGGAGACGGTGTCGATGCCAATACTACGGAGTCTCAGTAAATGACCGATGAAAGAACATTTGATAGCCTAGCATCAAAGTTACTCAAAAATAAGTTAAAAATCAGTACGAGGACAATCAGACAATTAGTTTTGATACCAATAGATCTGGGAATGAAAGAGTTATCATTAGTACAAGAGTTTTGATACCAATAGAGTCTCAGTAAAAGTATAGAGTTTCGATACTTAAAATGAAAGAGTTAGTATACCAATAGATCTTATAATGAAAGAGTTAGTATGGAATTTCGGTACCAATAGATCTTATAATGAAAGAGTTAGTATAGAGTTTCGCCAAAACATCTTATAATGAAAGAGTTAGTATGGAGTCTTATAATCATTGTAATGAAAGACTTAGTTTAGAGTCTTATAATCATTGTAATGCAAGAGTTAGTATAGAGTCTTATAATCATTGTAATGCAAGAGTTAGTATAGAGTCTTATAATCATTGTAATGAAAGACTTAGTATAGAGTCTTATAATCATTGTAATGAAAGACTTAGTATAGAGTCTTATAATCATTGTAATGAAAGAGTTAGTATTGCATGATCACAGGACTTCCTTGCTCGTAACTACCGGCGGGACAATCAACCATGCTACCTTTCCATTGAGTCCCTCTATCTTCTCCTCTCTTCTTCTCTCCCTCCCCCTTCTCCCAGAATCTCTCCGCCTCTCCCACTCCTTGTACACTCCAACAGGCTTCCACCTCCCCACCCTTCCCTATCTCTTCTTGCAACTTGAAACTAAGCTCGTGAAATTGTCATCTTGTTTTACTCAGTTCCCTCAGTCTTGGCTGTATCGTTACTTGCTCTACAACACTTCCCAATAGTTTTCCGCTTCTTCTCTCTGCATCCTTTGTCTGAACTCGATGAATCAGCTAGCTCTCACCCTCCTCGCCCTTACCCTGGGGTTTGCGGTGCCAGGAGTACAAGGAGATTTCCCAATGTCATGTGGGGGATGTCTGTTCACAATTTCGAGCGATGGAGTCTTGGGGAGGGAGGGTAGTTGTGTCAGCGACTGTTCATCTCTCTATCTACATGGTTGGACTCAACCTCTGCGAGCAATTCCAGCTGGGGCCTTTGCTGGCCTCACAAGCCTGCAGACTCTAGATCTATCTTGGAACTGGCTTGTCAGCCTCCCACCTGCAGTGTTTTCCGGTCTAAGCAGTCTGCAGTCCTTGATCCTACACTCTAACCAGCTGGAGAATCTCCCAGCTGAGATCTTCTTCAATCTCACTAGTCTCCAATCCGTGGATCTTTCCTGGAATCAGCTCAGGAATGTGTCGTCAAATGTCTTCACCAACCTCACATGCCTGAAGTCTATAGATCTTTCGTATAATGCGCGGATCAGTATACCTGCTGGAGTCTTCGACGGGTTGAGCAGCTTGACATCATTGCGCCTCTCCCAGGTGCAGCTGTCTCGCATACCTGCAGGGTTGCTCTCGATCAGCAGCCTGCAGACTCTAGACCTCTCCAGCAACCAGCTCGACTCTCCCTCTGCTGGAGCTCTCGCCGGCCTCTTGAGCCTGCAATCCCTTGATCTCTCCTCGAACCAGCTAACGTCTCTTTCTGCTGGGTTTTTTGACGGGCTCGGAGGCTTACAGGAATTGTACCTTCAGCAGAATCGTTTTGAAAGCTTTGCTGCGGGAGCCTTCAATGGTCTGAGCACCTTAACTAACTTAGATGTTTCCTCAAACAAGCTCACCAGCGTCCCTTCTGGGATTCTCAGCCTCACAACCTTGCGCAATCTAGACTTGTCGTACAACCAGCTTCCGCTCCTCTCTGCAAGGAAGTTCAGCTCGCTTACCCAATTGCAGAACCTGAAGCTACAATCGAACAGCCTGACTGGGTTGGCTGTCGATGCCTTCGTAGGCCTTGCTAGTCTGCAGAGTTTATACCTCTCAGGGAACCAGTTGACAAGCTTATCAACTGAAAACTTCGCAGCGCTGAACGGATTGACAACTCTGGATCTGTCATCCAATCAACTTATCAGCGTCTCTCCTGCAGTCTTTGCTAACCTAACCAGCTTAAATTTCCTGATGCTTCAACAGAACCAGCTCGTCAGCCTATCTCTTGGGGTCTTCGCCAACCTAACCAGCTTATCATTTCTGGACCTCTCCTCGAACAAGCTGACGAGCCTGCCTGCTGGGATCTTTGCTGGCCTGACCAGCTTGGGGTCTCTATCGATCAATTCAAACCAGCTGACGAGCCTGCCTGCTGGGATCTTTGCTGGCCTGACCAGCTTATGGTCTCTATCGATCAATTCAAACCAGCTGACGAGCCTGCCTGCTGGGATCTTTGCTGGCCTGACCAGCTTGGGGTCTCTATCGATCAATTCAAACCAGCTGACGAGCCTGCCTGCTGGGATCTTTGCTGGCCTGACCAGCTTGTCGACTCTGGACCTCTCCTCCAACAAGCTGACGAGCCTGCCTGCTGGGATCGTTGCTGATTTGGTAAGCCTACGGACTCTGTCGCTCTACTCAAACAACCTCGACAGCCTCATACCTGAAAATTTCGCAAACCTGACCAGCTTGTCGACTCTGGACCTCTCTGGGAACAAGCTGACGAGCCTGCCTGCTGGAGCATTTCAAAACCTAGGCAGACTTATGTATCTATCACTCTACTCAAACCAGCTCGCGAGCATATCAGCTGGGGCTTTTGCGGGTCTGAGCAGCCTACCGTCTCTGGACCTCTCTGGGAACAAGCTGACGAGCCTGCCTGCTGGGACCTTCGACGGGCTCAGCAGCCTGACGTATCTATCCCTCAGCAACAACGAGCTGGCAAGCCTGCCTGCTGGAGTCTTCGCCAACCTGAGCAAGGTAACGACTCTATCGCTCTACTCAAACCAGCTCGCGAGCATATCAGCTGGGGCTTTTGCGGGTCTGAGCAGCCTACCGTCTCTGGACCTCTCTGGGAACAAGCTGACGAGCCTGCCTGCTGGGACCTTCGACGGGCTCAGCAGCCTGACGTATCTATCCCTCAGCAACAACGAGCTGGCAAGCCTGCCTGCTGGAGTCTTCGCCAACCTGAGCAAGGTAACGACTCTATCGCTCTACTCAAACCAGCTCGCGAGCATATCAGCTGGGGCTTTTGCGGGTCTGAGCAGCCTACCGTCTCTGGACCTCTCTGGGAACAAGCTGACGAGCCTGCCTGCTGGGACCTTCGACGGGCTCAGCAGCCTGACGTATCTATCCCTCAGCAACAACGAGCTGGCAAGCCTGCCTGCTGGAGTCTTCGCCAACCTGAGCAAGGTAACGACTCTTTCGCTCTACTCAAACCAGCTCGCGAGCATATCAGCTGGGGCTTTTGCGGGTCTGAGCAGCCTACCGTCTCTGGACCTCTCTGGGAACAAGCTGACGAGCCTGCCTGCTGGGACCTTCGACGGGCTCAGCAGCCTGACGTATCTATCCCTCAGCAACAACGAGCTGGCAAGCCTGCCTGCTGGATGCTTGATGGGCTTGATCAACCTGACGTCTCTTTCGCTCAAACGCAATCAGCTCGCGAGCATTTCGACCGGCGCATTCTCTGGTCTCAGGGCTGTGTCGTCATCATGGCTTCCATCCACCCGTCAGCTCGCGAGCATATCAGCTGGAGTCATGACTACCGTGTCACACCTGCAATCGCTTGATCTCTCCTGGAACAAGCTGACGAGCCTGCCTGCTGCATTTCTTGCTGAGCTTTCACACCTGCAGACCCTGGACCTCTCTCTGAACCAGCTCACCAGCCTCCCAGCTGTCTCGAGCCTCAGAAGCTTGCAGTCCCTCTACCTCCAGTATGATCAGATCTCTACCATCCTACCAGAAGCCTTTGACAACTTGACAAAGCTCGAACAGGTGTCACTGCACGGCAACCCGCTGCTATGCTACTATCCCACTTGGCCTCTCACCATTATCAGCATGGATTCAAGATTACGCAGCTGCTACGACACCTACCCTTCCACGACTCCGCCTGTAGTTCAGTCATCTGCAACTCAGCCTAATGGGTTCTTAACTGTACCGTCATGGTTCTTCAACGGCACGACTCCACCACCAGGTTACGGCAAGGTTTACAGCTCTTTTCACGTGAGTCCTGTGCTGTATGGAGTAGTGGCCGCTGCCGTCGCGTTTATCTCAGGCATCGCCTTTCTGGCAAGGTGGCGAGCCAAGAGGAGGAAGATTGAGCTCACCCGGTCCATCATCTCCGCCAGTCGTCTGCAGTCATCCAAGTCGTCAGGGGTCAGCCAGTGGGACGTTGAGCGAGCAGTGGTAGAGTCGAATGCAGAGCCTGGGATCCAAGCTGAGTGTGACATGGAGGCAGCATGGGACGAGGTCCCGCAAGACTCGGACGGGGAGGAGGTCCTGCAAGACTCGGACGGGGAGGAGGTCCTGCAAGACTCGGACGGGGAGGAGGTCCTGCAAGACTCGGACGGGAAGCGTGCGGGCAAAAGACGGACCAGGCTGACGCAGCGCGAGCTCTTCTACTGGCCCAGGCTCAAGCCATCCGAGGGCGATTCCACAGGGACAGTCGGAGATACTGGAGGTGAGGGAGACGATGAGTTGGATGGCAGCGGCTTCTCAAAAGTGCTGAGAGCGTGGATGACAAGGGAGCACAAGCCACCAACTACCCGGAGGTAAGTTTGACTAGCTGCTGTGCTGTAGCTGCTCAAGTTGCTCACCGCAGGTCCGACCAGTCGCTCACCATCAAGATGGAGCTCGGTATCCTTTCCTCGTGTGTGCAGGACTCGCACGCACATTTCGAGCCGTTGGAGATAGTGCGGGAAGTTCGCTTCGACAGTAACGGTAGTTCAATGCAAGACACGGACACCAGACGTAGTCAGGACGTGTCAGAGCTGATCGTAGAGCAAGGCGCAGGAGATGCGGGGACGCCAGGCAGGCCCATGGCTGTTGGTCAGGACAGAGAGAGCGAGAGCTGTATGCAAGAAGAGGAAGAGCGACTTGCGCCGCTGGGAGAAAGGTGAGCGCGTCATGGCGAGTCACTAGAGTAATGGTCGCGCAGCTTCCTCGGGGGGTCAAGGGCTGAGGAGCGTAAGGAGACGGCAGGCTGCAGGGCCTGTTGCTTCAGGCTCCCGCCAGCATGTCGGCCTGAAACGCTTCGTTGAGATGACAAGTTTGGGCAGCTCTGACTAGCAAGCCCAGTGGAAGAGGAACATGGTGCGGTCATGGAGGAGAACAAGGTGTGTGTGGGAAGGATGGGAGGGAGGGAAGTGAGCGATGGCATAGCAGGAGGTCGATAGGAGGGAGTAAGGGTCGCATTAGGTGACTCATTCGTGTGAACAAGTTTGAGATGCAGTGTAGGCATCGATGATTGATTGAACTGCATCACGAACAACATGTTGAAAACAACTTCAATAACACTTGCAATGAAATTCTATGTACAGCCATTTTCATCATGCTTCTCTCTATCGTCATAATCCATTCTAATCACCATCTATATCTTCCATCTGTCGTCATTATTTTCCTCTTCATCTCCATGTCACCATCTCTATCATTGTCGTAATCATCCTCACCTCCATCATTATGGTCTCCAACTGCATCATCCTTGTCGTCATCATGATTCTTCTATGATCTTCGCTGTCATTCCTTTCATGGTCTTCATCCCTCTTCAGTTATCGTCTTCATCTCCATCATAATCATCATCTCCATCCTCCTCCTCCTCTGCTCTTCATAATGATCATCTCAATCCTCCTCCTCCTCTGCTCATCACAATTATCATCTCATCATCGTCATCATCTTATCATCTCATCATCGTCATCGTCTTATCATCTCGTCGTCATCATCGTCATCATCACCATACTCATCTACGATATTTGAATTTCGAGTTCGTAGCTGTACTAAACCCTGCCCGGCCGAAAATTCAAACGAGCAAGTAGGGGTGGGAGTACACAGAGGGTGGGTGGGGGGTTGCAAAGTTGGGGTATAGAGGGCGTCGAATAGTCAAAAGGGGGCAGGGGGGTTTTGTGACCGCTTGCAGTACCCTTATTTGAATATGTCTTTCGCCTATTGTTGTAGGGTCATGGTGGTCCATTTGAATCACAGGGATCCATCATGACAATCGGGGTCGCCAAGGTACGATGGTAGGTCTGATAGGGGTGGGTCTCCTTTTGAAAGCAGTAGAGGACCGGGGGGTGGGGAACCGCGCTAAAGCCCGTCCATGGCGGGAGGGTCAGCGTGAGCTGCGGCAGATCGAAGGAGGAGAAGGTGAGGCAAGAGGAGGTGTAAATCAGGGTCTTGAGACAACAAGGACGAAGCTTGTGCTGAGAAAGGGTATCGATGTTACGCCTCGTACACGAGTGACTAGAGTTGGATTGAAGTCCGTCATGGGAGGGTTTGGGTGTGTGAAGAAAACTTTTCTTGCAAGGTTGTGCGGTGAGAGATAGAAGAGAGAATGAGAATGAACACACAATGCATTCAGAATATTCACGAGCAGGAATCTTCTCCCTCCTTGGTTTGTTATCGAGTGTCATCAGCAAAGAAGGGTTGGCAAGTTGTATTTTTTGAATCCTGGAACCCTCGCGTTCATATGTAACTTCAAAGGCCAAGAATAGGAGGACGGAAGTAATAATCTTAGAGAGATGATCATGTTCTTGTTATACGACAACTTGTTTCAGCCCCGAGATAATTTCTGAATCTGATTGAATCGCTTTGTTTTCCTGCAGAGTTGCAAGAATTCCTGATGATGGCTGACGAATCACAGTCAAGAAACGCAATGACCAACTCATCCCTCCTCAAGAGAAACCGATCGGCTCTTGTAGACATCACCAACACCATCACCACAAGGTCACGAGCAGCGAAGGAGCAGGTGAATGATCTCGTCTTTGTGCGACGAATTGACAGGGTTCAGTCCAAGGTGAGCGTGGCAACGAGGGAGGAAGTGAAGGAGATTTTAGCGAGAGATGATATGGTCATGTCACCGAATGTTTGCGGTAGGGAACTTTCTTCGAGATTGAACTTCTTAGTCACCCCTGCTCAGATTCTTCGCTCTTGGATGATACCGAAACTACAATGCGCAATTCTGATTTGGTCATTGCTCATGATCAATCCAACAGGAACAACACCGATGGCTGTGGGGAATATGCTATCGAGATCTTCGAGCATCTGATCAACACGGAGAGGAGGCTGAGCCCTTCCTTTAACTACATGGAGCAAGTCCAGCACGATATCAACCCAACTATGCGAGGCATCCTCATCGACTGGCTTGTGGAGGTTGCAGAAGAGTACAAGCTTTCATCGGAGAATCTCTTCCTCTCTACCAACTACGTGGACAGATTCTTGTCAGTCATGCCTGTCCTTCGCTCCAAGCTTCAGCTGGTGGGAGTGACGTGCATGCTGATCGCATCAAAGTATGAAGAGATCAATGCTCCTCAAGTAGAAGACTTCGTCTATATCACCGACAGCACGTACTCAGCCCAGGAGGTAACTTAGAGTGGCTTGATCTCTGCTTCTTCTAAGTGTCCTTGCAGGTGCTACAGATGGAAGTTGTGATTCTGCATGCGTTGAAGTTCAACCTCACAGCCGTTACCCCACACAATTTCCTTACAAGACTTTGCAGCCTCCTCAATCATGACCAGCAGACCAAACACTTGTGCGAGTACTTGACGGAGATCACGATTCAAGAGTTTCAGTACCTCAAGTATCGACCGAGTGTCATCGCTGCAAGTGCTGTCTGTCTGGGTATGCATACGGTACCCTTAGCCCTGTCCTCTCTGCTCCTCATAACTCCTGTCGCAGCTCCGCAAAGACTCGCTCCATCCCATGTTCCTGCAAGTCCTTTCCATGTGGCGCATAGAGCTTGGCGAGCTCGCTGAATGCGTGCGAGAGCTGCACGGTACTCACGTCCGGATAGCCAACAAGACGAGGACGCTGCAGGCGTCCAGCGACAAGTTCGCGCACAGCAAACTGTGAGCGTGGATGATGAGAGTGATGATGCATCTGGAGGAAACGGGAGAAGGAAGGATGTGACTTGGAAGAAGGGCGAGGGAGGGTTGGAGGGGTGGTGGGGAGGATGTGCCATGTGACTGCCCTCTTGTCACGTTTCCTCTATGTTGATCCTACTGACGTTGGGCAGATCTCGGGCGAGCAGCATTCCTCCACAGCCCAGCTTACCGGCCATGCTGGATCATCTCTAGACCAACCTCTAGCGTATACTACACTCATCGAGCTCGACAAGGCGGCAGGCCCGCCTCCTCTCGTCAGATGACAGCCTTAGCCTACGGTGCACGCTCGTCTCGTGCTGGAAGTGGCTCTCCACCACCTCTGCCATACTATTCAAATTTAATGATGACAGTGCAGTGACAATGAAACACTAATGCGCTGAACCGAGTGACTCCCGTCTACTTACGAAGAAGGGGCTTCCCAAGCCGCTGGGACGCCATGACCGTTCCTCGCTGCACCTTCTGACACGGATCAAGAGCTGCAAGCGCGCAGCTTGTGGCCATACTCTCCGATTGAAGCACTTCTGGCGAGCTTGGAAGCCCGTCATCAACTTCAAAATTCATGGGAGTCCGCGCGCCTGAAGCAGTCGACGCCAAGCTAGCCTCTGTGTAGTTCTCCTCCGAGTCAGAACCATTATGGTTGACCAGCAACCCGCCTTGGTACAAGCCGCCGTTGCTTCCACCTGAAGGCTGAGCCCACCGTTCAAACAGCCGAGAGCCCGTGGTACCAGAATGGGCCGAGAGACCTCCCACAAATGGAACAGCCCCGAACGAATTGTTGGAACCTGCGAATGGCATGTTTCCTTGAAATGCCGAGTACGGCACAAACGAACTTCCGGGGTCAGATGTGGCTGGTATTTGATCTAACGAGGTAGCAATAGCCATGACATGCTCAATGCTTGTCAGCGGGTTGAGCGCGAATGACTCCACGTCGACTTCTTCCTCTGAAAAAACTCCTTTGCTTTGCGGCTGCCACCTTGGGTGTCCATTTCCGTTTGACAACGGCACATGCGAAGGTGTACTTGTATGTATCGGCACCTGAGGCTTGTGAATTTGAGGCTGTGCTTTAGGCTGCTGCACGATTTGTGGCTGAGAACGCAGCTGCGTCTGGGGCTGGGGCTGGGGCTGGGGCTGGGCTGGGCTTGGGGCTTGGGCCGGAGCCGATGCACGAGCTGGAACACGAGTCTGAACTTGTGCTTGAGCATGTGCTGGAGGTTGAGATCGTGTGAGTGCGGGACCTTGATTGAAGTATGCAGAATTGTTCTCAGCCTTTGAAGCTGGCGCAACTGACTGGTAGCCATTCGAATGATTTGAAGCCACCGTTTGGGTCGGCATGGTGGAAGAAACGTCAACCTTACCAGCCAATATTGCCTGTACGCGCAATTGTCGTTGGACGGGGTTGAGGGAGTTGTCACGCATGATCGCAGCTATCTGCTGCTTCTTGGCATACTCAACCCCACCTTCTTTCTCCTCCTCTTCGACCATTGCTTGTCTAGCAGCCTCTTCTTCTGCCTTCCTTTCGGCTTCCTCTGCCTTACGGCGTTCCTCAGCTTCTAGTTCCAGCTTTCTTTGCTTCTCTGCCTCTTCCTGTGCTTTTCGTCGAGCTTCTGCTTTCTTTCTAGCCTTCTCTTCTTCTTGAGCCTTTTTCTTGGCCTTCTCTTCTTCCTTCTTCTTCTTCTCTTCCTCTTCCGCAGCCTTCTTCGCTGCTTCTTCTGCGGCCTTCTTAGCAGCTTTTGCCTCTACGTTGAAGAAGTCAGTTGACAAGAAAAAGGAATTTGATTTGATCAAATATGAAGATACCTTGTTGCTTCTTTCTCTTTTCAGCTTGCTTTTGCTTCTTTGCTTCTGCCTTCTGATTTTTCTCTTCCTCCTCACGGATAAGATCCTCTTGCAATTGCAACGCCAGTTTCTCATGATAAGCCGGGTGTACGTTGGTAATATACATCCCACACATAGCAAATACTGAGAGCATTTGACGACCCATAGCTTCAAGGCAAGCTCCATCGCAGCTTTGTGGTTTTAGGTGCTTGACCAGCGCTCTCACATTGTCCAGAGCGTCGGATACTTGAGCACGGAAGACATCAACAAAATTGGCGGAGTTGCTCATCCTTATAACGCCTTTGTGAGTGCGGAGCATCACACGAGATGATGCTTTCAATGTCCCAGCAGTCAGCTGATCGACACTGTCATGCCTACTTACAAGAGAACTTAATCCACCCGATGATTCGGGAGTCAATCTTTCGATTCGTAGGACAGTTCCTTCACCACCGCTCACAACTGCAATCCCCGTACAACCAACAAGAGATCTCTTCGCACTGTCTTGCAAGCCGTTGGAGCAGTCATGCGCTGCCTTGAAGATAACATCTGCAGCCAAATAGGTGGCTGGCTGGTCTCGAGAAAACAATCGAGCTTTCACGTTCAGAAGCACCTCATCCATGGTAATCTGCAACAAAGCTCTCTTCTTAGCATCAGGTAAACCTGTCCAAAAATCGCTGAACCCTTTGTGCAAGACGCTGTTTCCACACAGCTTATCCAGTCTTTGCAGCTCGTCCTTCAAGAAAGGCTCGAAGTAGCTTTGAAGAACTCTTTCATAGTACAAGCCGCACAATGATTTCCTGTAAACCCTGTTCACAGGCATATACTCGTGGGTCACCACATGTACTGTAGCCTGGAGAGTAATCTTCCCCTGGTCATCAGCCCATCCCTGAGATACATCATGCAGCTTGCTTAGGTTGATCAGCTTGCTCCAACCCCAGGCACTGTCACGTTTGCCTCGAAATATATCATACCCGGTGTGAGTTGATGTTTTGGAAGGATCCTTATTGACAACAGCAATCTGATAGTGTGCCGTTTGGCTCCATCCAGGCAGTTGTTTGCGATCTACTGCGCACAGAAACACAGAAAGTGTTTTGTCACTTTGACTATCTCCGTAAGGATACATCTCCAGCTTCCATTCGAAGCCCCCGACTTCGAAGACATCACTGCAAACGATATTAGACAGATCCAAAGGATGATATTGATTGTCAACAATCATATTGAAAGTCATGAGAGAATGAGAAACAAACTCGCTCTACCTGAACTGTCGAATTTTGCTGATATCAGCAAGTGAATCTTTATCGGCTGGAGCCGCTGGCAATGCAACAGTCCAGGTAAATTGGCCATAGTGGTTGTTGTTGCCTGCTTCAAAGTTGCACGGATCTCGATCTGGTGCAGGGGACGGAGCGATCTCTTCCTCCTCTTCGTCGTCGTCATGTTCATGATTGCAAGAAGCAGATGCTGCTGCTGGTGCGTTTGACATTGCTTGTTATTCAACCGGAACTGAAATCGCTCCTCTCTGGTCTAACGATCACGAGCATGTCAGAAGAGAGAAAAAAAGTGCCATGCAGAAGAAAACAAAGACATAGGTGTAGAAGTATGTCTGCAGAAGAAACAAAGACATAGGCGTAGAAGTATGTCTATATTAATCCTTGGGAGTTGCTCCGTGAGCCAAAACATTACACAAACAAGGCCTCGAGACCACCGAAGAGGTTTTGGTTGTCTTAAACTGGTTGTGGTTGTCTTAAACTGGACGTGGTTGTCTCAAACTGTTCACCAAGATTTCTCTAATTGCAATACTTCACTCAGATATACTTGACTATACACAACCTGATCATCATCGTTCCAACGCAACGTCCTAAAGCCACAAACCACAACAAAAAGGAAGAAGAACATTAATGTTGCTGCTGGGACTAACGAGGGGAGGCACTTCGAAGCGCAGAGGTTCAGCCCCTAGCCCAATTACAAACAGGGCAGAGGAGGAGGCCACAAGAAACTACCGCTCCACTTCCTCATCCCTCGGCTGTCCCTGCATTGGCAGGCGCCGCTAAAAGCCTATGGTATGGTCGGCATCGACACTAAGGGGGTGGGGGTGGACTCAGATTCCGGGGTAGGTCTGTACAGGGGGTAGGTGTGAGGTGTTGGAAGAGGCCACGATGAGGGGTGGCGGTGCTTCTTTACCAGCGAAGCAATTTATCTCATTCAGGAGGGGTGGTATATAGAGCCTACTGACTGTACCGGTGATGGCTTTTTGAGGGAACGCTAGGGAGGTCGCGAGAAACAGGATGATTTACATGGGTGGGGTGAATGGATCACCGGTCCAACGCTAATTTGGCTGGTCATCAAAGCCACCGGTGCTGAAGATTATCCAGAAATAGTGGGTAGGGTGATACTCTTCACATGCTCATGCACTGGAAACCCCAAGGGTAGGTGGATAAAAGTGATGGGTAGTGGAATCGTTTATCGCCAATGTATAGAGAGAAATAGGGGTATATTCAGGATAAATTAGGGGTAGGGGTGATGATTGATTGAAGTGGCTTGGATCAGGGTGGGTGTAAGACCAATGGACAAGGGGGTCCAATGACCTGTTAGTTGCAGACGGAAGTGATGCACTAGGCAACGAGTAGACCCACCTAGACCCCAGTTTCTTCCTATTTAAGTGAATTATTCTTCGCCTTGTTTTAGAGTTTATGAGTAAACATTTCAGTTAATAATTCCCGTTTTGTTAAAATAATTTTATTTATTTGTTTTGGATTGCATTCACTTGCTAATGAGTAGCATTTGAAACTCAATAAAAAAAACATAGAAGACATCCTGTACTCTACCCGATACCCACCCGTGTCTATCTTCATCACTCTTGACAACCCCTACCATGCCTTTGCCCGGCCTCTTTTCTTCTACCCCCTGGTACCCCCTCACTCTCATCTTACCACCCCTACCTCCGAGACTACCCACCACCCACCTTCAGTTTTCAGTCCAACCGCTTTGCCGCGTACAGCCTTGTGCAGCTGCCGCTATGCTTGTTTGAGTAAATGTACTACTTAACTTTGAGAAATGATTTTACTCACCATGGCGGCGGCACGTATCACACGGCGGCGTTAGTCATCACTGATCATGCCCGGGCCCGGGCCCCGGCCCGGGTCGTACCGTGCAGTGCGCACCTTCACCCTCCGAGGCTCGCGATGATGGCATCTAAACTTCGGCCGCCGTCCGGGTTCCGAGTTCAAGTGTTCAGCCTGGCCGCAGGCCGCACTGATCAAGGGGGGCACGCACTCTCAGTACCGCGCGGCGGGCCCGGCGACCGTACGGTAGTACGGGGCCCGAGTCACTGCCTGACTCAGTGATCGTCCGGTCGGCGAGTCCGAAGTTGATTCGCCTGTGTCTTGAATGGAATCAAAAAGTATTTTTAGATTCTGGTGGTCTCGTAGTACATTTTGGTATGTAGGTACAAAGTATTGTAATCATAAAATGTTTATAAAAAGTCTAACTGCCGGCACAACATGCTGCCCCTCCCTCCCTCCCTCCCTCGCTCCTCGCTCCCTCCCTCCCTCCTCCCTCCCTCCCTCGCTCCTTTGCACCTGCTTCCAATCCTCACACACTCAGTCAGTCCTGTCTTCTGAACTTGGTGTGCGTGCCTGTGCGGCTCGGTTGTCTCATTCGTTGACATTGATGCGGGTCAACACGGATCTCCACATTCCCCCTCTGCAACTGTCCACTTCTTCTCCTCAGCATCTCAATCTCATGAGGCCTTGAGAGTCTGCCTTCTGTTATAAGACAAGTTGCTATGTTTCCATCATTGCTGCTTCTGAAATCTACTGAACATCTTACTTTTGCTCTGCAGATTTTCACGGGTTGGTTGGAACATGGGGGCAGTACACCCGAGCTGGCCAGGCTTGGAAACTTATCTGAATTACTTTGTCCCTGTCAATGCATCAGAGACTGTTCCTCTGTGCGAGAGCGACATCTCACTCGGACCATGTTACAACCTTCCATCGCCCTATCAGAACATATCTCAACAAGCGTTCTTCGGGACGTTCCGTGTGTTCATGTTCTGTGTGACAGTGCAAGTGTGTGCCATCCTGCTGTCGCTGCTGTATGACCTCTTGAAGAAGCTTGTGATGGTGAGCTGAACTACAATCACCACCGACTCCTGCCCCTCTTTGACCGTCTCCTCTTTCTTTTTCTTGCCACGTCCCCGTCCATGCTGCAGCTTGCCGATGAATGTTTGGCTTCCACAACTTGACAGTTTGATCGGCAGAAGATCCAAGTGAGTCTCGGTTCCTTCAAGAACATTGTCTCTTACCCGCATGCCTACACTCTGCCATGGATGATCTTGGTATCTATCGGCAGCATCCCCTCAGCTCGTGGTGATATGGTTGGGCAGGATGCGTTGGAGGTTGTTCTGTCGCTAGTCTCGTTCATCACGTTCATCATCCGATCCTACGATGTACAGGATAGCTACCTGGAAGCCACCAACCTCCTCCTCTGGATTGTCGAGGGCCTCCTCTTCATCCGCTACCTCCTCAGCTGGTCCACTGCTCTTAAGAAGACGCGGCATGTTGTGTCTCTTTGCCAGGTCTTTAGTTTGACCAGCATCTCCTCTGCCTTCGTCGTCCCTTTCCTCACAAGAGGATGGCTGCCTTTCAACTTCCTGCGCGCTGTCACGGTCACCTGGCCCATCCATCGCCTGTTTGAGGAGCTTGACTTCCCCGAGATCTACGAGAATGTCGTACTGAGCATGACGGACTTCGTTGCCATGGTCTTCTCGTTTGCAGGCATCATCTTCATCCTCGAAAACATCGGCAATCCTCCTGGATGGTGAGGCCACCCTTCCTACAACAACCCCCACCTGTTGAGGGTAGCCCGACTTCTCTCCTCCCTCGTCTCCCTCGTTCCGCTCCTTGGCTCCTCCTCCTCCTCCTTCCCCGCTTGTCCCTAGAACCTTCTCTATGAGCCTTGCTCTATCCCTCCTGCCTCTCCTTTTTTCCCCGCCCCTTCGTCCTCCTCCCTCTGCCTTGGCCTCAATCTGCAGCAGGTACGACTCACAGGACACGAGTCTGAGCTTCTTCAAGTCCGTCTGGTATGTCACCGTCACGATCTCTACCGTGGGCTACGGGGACGTCTACCCTATCTCCTTCTTGGGGCGCATAGCAGGCATGCTCTTCATCGTTACCGGCGTGCTCTTCTTCGGGACCAAAACTTCGCAGATCGCGCTCCTGCTACAGGAGTCAGCGCAGGGGCGCGGGAGGTTCTCCAACAGGCGCAAGTCCCACGTCATCCTGACTGGCAAGCTCGACGAGGTGAGGGGAACGATCGAAGAGGAGGAGGAGGGCTGGAGCAGATGGAGCAGGAGCGAGCGCGGGAGGGGCAGGCAGGATAGGTAGGGGAGCAGAAGGAAGGAGCCTGACATGGAGTGCAGGTGAATTTCCGCGACTTCCTGCAAGAATATTTCCACAGAGAGCATGCAGGGCACAGGAAGGCTGGGCTCAAACTCTGCGCGCTCGCTTCATACCTCCTCAAGATCGACCGCGTGGGCAGCAGGAGGAGCCTCCCGCTCAACAAGCTTAGCGTCCTCCAGGGTCACTTCCCCACCGACAAGCATCGCGTGCGAGTGGCGAACGCGGCTGCGATCTTCCTGCTGAGCAAGTCGCACACGACGGAGGACGGAAGAATGGAGGACAAGGAGCAGCTGTTCTGTGCGCTCAAGGCGAAGCTGTGGAGGAGCAGCATTGAGGTCTACACGAACCTGCTGGATCGCAGGAGCTTGCTGCACTCCTCAGGCATCATCGCACTCTGCTCCTCGTCTCTGCGAGACGGGCTCCTCTGCAAGTCCGCCTCCTGCCCCGGCGTCATCCCCCTCGTCGGCAACCTCGTCGTCTCCGCCAACGCCAAGTCGCTCTCAGCAACGGACGTCAGCACGCGCCTGCTGCTGCCGCAGACCTACCTCGACGGGCTCGAGCTTGAGGTCTACGAGGTGATCCTCCCCGACTTACTCCTCGAGCGCACCTTCGGAGATCTCGCCGAGCTTCTCTTCCTTGACCTCGGCATCCTCCTCCTCGCCGTCGACGTTTCTGACGACGACGGAGCTCTCCTGACCTCCAAGGGCTTCCGGAGCCGCCGCAGCCAGTCCCCCGCCTCCCTCCCTCCTGCTGAGGAGGGAACGAGGAGCATTCAGGTCTTCCCCGGGAAGGACTTTGTGGTGGAGAAGAGGAGAGCATACATCATCGCCAAAGAAAACCCCCAGCGTCTCATCGAGGAGCGCGCCATGGCGTCCTCCCGCCTGTCCTCCAGCAGGAAGTCTCAAGTCGCTCCCTTGGTGCAGGACAACCCTCGTTCCCTCAGCGGCAAGTCCTTCGGACATGATGCGCACTCTCTCTCTCCTCCTCCTCCTCCTCCTCGACGCCTCGAACCCTCCCCATCTGTCACGGTTGGAGGCACAAACTTCGGCGAGGAGGAGGCGGGACCAGCATCTGGCGCTGCAGAGAGCAGGAGAGGAGGAGAAGGAGGAGGAGGAGGAGGAGGAGGAGGAGGAGGAGGAGGAGGAGCGAGAAGGAGCAAGAAGCCCCGAGACCATCCCACTGAAGCCTCTTCCTAAGGAGCTGCTCGGACTGCAGCTGAAGAAGGGACAGGGAGCGTTTGAGGGGATGGGGGAGGGGATGCAGATAAAACGAGGTGAGGAGGAAGAGC